>NC_137620.1:10634797-10662297 GCF_963280865.1 Gymnoscopelus braueri | reverse complement strand
GTCGATGAGTTAACTCGAACGTCACTGAGTCAGCTTAAGCGGACTTCCCCCTGACGGCTCGCTCAGCGACGCCGCTCGTGGCTCAAGTTCAATTCAGACGGAGCGCCTCTGTCGCTTGAAACGTTTTTTTGAGCGGAGCTAGCCGTCACCCTTTTACGGTTTGAGAATGCCACTTCCGCATTCCTGGAATGCGGAAGTCACCGGTACGGCGTCAAATAACGTGAAGGGGACTCCCGTTTGCTCTTTGGTCTCTTTTGTCCCAAGAATTCACTATACAACTTTTGGAGAGTGAGATTCTGTTGGTTTAGGCGGAAAAAAAAAGAACAGTTGTAGGCAGGGCCGTATTAAGCCTTCGTGGTGCCCTGTGCTACGACCCGCTTTGGTGCCCCCCGGGACCGTTCCGTCAGTGGCGGGGGGGGGGCTTCGCTGACGCATTTCACCGTTTTAGTGCTCTTTCAGCAGCAGCGGCTTCTAAATTTCGGCGCTTTTCGGTGATAGCTCCGTCTTCTTTCACTTTCTCCATGCCATTTGGTGCCCCCCCCAAGGTTTGTGCCCTGTGCTTCAGCACCTAAAGCCCTTCCGTTAAGCTGGCACTGGTTGTAGGTCCATATTACGAGGATTTAAGTGGTTAAAGGAGAATTCCGGACATTTTAAGTGTTATCTTTGATGTGTAGTTACTCACTCACCGAGTTATGAAGTGGCGATGCGTTTTTCCAGCGATTCCCCTGTCTGTGAGTCTGGTCGACCCCCAGCATTGGCATAGAGGGAGGCGCGTGTCTTAGTGAAAATCGCCTAATTCCACAGCTCCAAACGTATTTTTTTTAAGTTTGAATGTTTTCCTCTCGCGTGAAATCTCGCGTCTTGCGAGATTTCCCGAGGAGCGCAGTGAGCCGAGGACGGGAAATCTCGCGAGACGCGAGATTTCACGCGAGAGGAAAACATTCACGTCGCTGACCATGAACGCCAGCTCGTGAGTGATAAACAGTGCATGTGAAAGTATCAGGAGACACCATGAGGAGGATTTGTGGAAAAAAAAAGAAGTTTGGAGCTGTGGAATTAGGCGATTTTCACTAAGACACGCGCCTCCCACTATGCCAATGCTGGGGGTCGACCAGACTCACGGACAGGGGAATCGCTGGAAAAACGCATCGCCACTTCATAACTCGGTGAGTGAGTAACTACACATCAAAGATAACACTTAAAATGTCCGGAATTCTCCTTTAAAGTAATACTAGGTAACTTTTTCAACAAAACTAAAGTTAAATTGTATATCTTTTGTGAGTGGCAAATGTTTCACAACACCCACTCCATGAATTTCACCCCCGAAAGCCTTTTCTATTATAATTTCTATTGAAAAGGTGGCTCGTGAGCCTTTCCCGCGAAAATGACGTCACCCGGCCGGAAAACGGAAAAGGAAATGCACCGGTTTCCTGTTTGGCCAGGAACTACCGCGCCGGTTTCCTGTTTGGCCAGGAACTACCGCGTTAATAACAAAAGGGAAACTCACGCTGATTTTAAGAGATTGTATGATTTGAAGGTCGAAAAACTACAGAAAAAGAAAACACAGCTCACGGTAACTAAAGCTCCACTGGCTAAGAGAAACGATCCACAGATCGTATAAAACAATTAAAAGAACACTTTTTGAGACGCTTCCGTCTTCCGGTGAAAACAAATGGAATTCTGGGTAACAGAGGAATAAACAAACGGCCTGCAGTGACGGTAATAACCAGCAGAGGCTGCTAAAAATTGTTATTTGTGGACCTGCACTGTATAACTTTAACAAGAGCTTGTGACTAAATAATAACACTTTTTTTCCTTCCATTTCCTGAAAAGTTTGTGTTTTGGACATACAAGGTTTCCACCCGACAGAGAGGTCTCGTAAGATGATATAAAGGTAGGATTCCACTGTGTGTGTCTTCAGGGAAGAATGTTGAACTTTCCTCATTCCCAGAAAAGTTCCACCCTTCAAAGTTATGTACACATGAAACCTGGATCGATCTACATTCTAGAGGAGCGCTCTCTCTCTCTCTGTGTGTGTGTGTGTGTGTGTGTGTGTGTGTGTGTGTGTGTGTGTGTGTGTGTGTGTGTGTGTGTGTGTGTGTGTGTGTGTGTGTGTGTGTGTGTGTGTGTGTGTGTGTGTGTGTGTGTGTACACTTTCGATTCAGGTTGGGGTTAGGATTAGATATTTAGAGGTTAGGGTTAGGGGTTAGAGTGTGTGTGTGTGTGTGTGTGTGTGTGTGTGTGTGTGTGTGTGTGTGTGTGTGTGTGTGTGTGTGTGTGTGTGTGTGTGTGTGTGTGTGTGTGTGTGTATGCGTGTGCGTGTGCGTGTGCGTGTGCATGTGTGTGTGTGTGTGTGTGTGTCTGTCTATGTGACTGTTGCTGTGGTTAATATGCACGTGTGTGATAGTGCTAGTCCTTGATACTAATAGTGCGTGTATGTGCTGATTTGCTATAAGTGCACGTGGCCGCACACGTGTGCGTGTCTGTATGTACCTTGTTTGTGTGTGTGTGTGTTAAATTGACCATTGTCATAAAAAAGGTTGCTGTGTGTGCGTGCGCGCGTGCATGTGTGTTAGTTAATATGTCTCTCTCATACTCTATTAGTGAGCTCTGACAGCCGATGATTGATCTTCTCATCATTTCTGCCTTCAACACCCTGTGGTGTGTGTGTGTGTGTGTGTGTGTGTGTGTGTGTGTGCGTGTGTGTGTGTGTGTGTGTGTGTGTGTGTGTGTGTGTGTGTGTGTGTGTGTCTGTGTCTGTGTGTGTGTGTGTGTGTGTGTGTGTGTGTGTGTGTGTGTGCGTGTGCGCGTGCGTGTGTGTGTGTAAGTTTGTGTTTTACGTGTGTGCATCAACCTGATTGTATATGTTTTTGTGTTTGTGCGCACTTCTGTGTGATTAAACTGATTACGTGTGTGTGTGTGTGTGTGTGTGTGTGTGTGTGTGTGTGTGTGTGTGTGTGTGTGCGCGTGTGTGCGTGCATGTGTGTGTGCGTGCGTGCGTGTGTGTGTGTGTGTGTAAGTTTGTGTTTTACGTGTGTGCATCAACCTGATTGTATGTTGTTGTGTATATGCGCACTTCTGTGTGATTAAACTGATTATGTGTGTGTGTGTGTGTGTGTGCGCGCGTGCGCGCACACGCGTGCGTGCGTGCGTGTGTGCGTGCTTGTGTGCGTGTGTGTGTGTGTGTGTGTGTGTGTGTGTGTGTGTGTGTGTGTGTGTGTGTGTGTGTGTGTGTGTGTGTGTGTGTGTGTGTGTGTGTGTGTGTGTGTGTGAATGGGGGTGTTAACTACTTGAACCTCCGCTTCCATATTTTGTGGGGAACAGTATAACAAAAAAAATCTGATCTACAAGGGGGAAAAGCGGTCCGAGTGCAAAGCCAACTTCGGTCCGTTTGACTAAGAGGGTTGTTGATTGATTGATTGAATACTCTATTAACAGCTTTAAAAAAAGTACAGAGGTAATGTACATGTTATACAATAATGCTAACACAAAAAGCCCTGAGGGCTTGTTTCTATTGTGGTCCTATGTATTCAATTCAGCAAGACATGTAAAGACATACAATATACAAGAGATCATCAATACTAGGAGCAGTAAAAGTATATTTACAGAGAAACAGTGGGGGGGTCATTTCTTTTGGCAAACTAGAAGACTTCTTTTGCCAAACTAGAAGGAGGGTAGGGAGTCACACTTTCTGATGGTTGGTGGTGGTAGGGCATTCCACATTTTGGTGGCAACAGTACAATGAATTAATCCCCATGTTTGTGCCGAATCTGGGGGGAATGAGCTCAGCGGAGCTCCCTCCGGTAAGGAGGGCATGGAAATTGATTTCCACAAATCAGATTCAAATCACTTTCCTGAGCCTTGTTCAGACTGCATGAAACCAATGCGACTCCAATCTGGATAGGAAATTAGATTTGGCCATTTTTGAACAGGGCCCGAGTGTCCAGACTGAGAGACGTCTTCAGAAATCTGATTTGAAACCACCTAGAAATGTGCTTCAAATCTGATTCACAACAATCAGTTTCCATGTTGGCCTGTTCGGATTTGATTAAAAAAAAAACAATCTGATTCCAATCCGATTTGGGCTGCCAGCGTGAACGTAGCCTCTTCTCTTCTCTTCTCTTCTCTTCTCTTCTCTTCTCTTCTCTTCTCTTCTCTTCTCTTCTCTTCTCTTCTCTTCTCTTCTCTTCTCTTCTCTTCTCTTCTCTTCTCCTCTCCTCTCCTCTCCTCTCCTCTCCTCTCCTCTCCTCTCCTCTCGTATAATTTCCGTGACCCCAGACTTTGAGAAACCCTCTACTTACCTGAATAAAGTCAGCAACACAAAAAAAACTCTTCAAAAGAGTCACAGGAACTCTCTGGTATTGAATCTACTTTAGTGGTGACCCAAGGCTCATTTAGCAGTGTAGACCCATCTAACTTTAGACCGACGATGACCTACTTGCCAACAGCATTTTCATTTAACCTACTTTACATTGACTGCTAACCTATTAGCATACAGCTTATTACTACAGCTAATTCTGCTTCATTCGGGACACGTTTCAAAGTAATTTCTTCTTTCGGACACGACAGGATGTCCTCTAGAACTCAGGACTTCGTGAAACTCTACCCTATACGTCTCAACGAACCGTTTGGATAAAGTTTCGTAGAGTGAAAGAGTTGAATCTGCCAGTTAAGGCTAGCCTCCAACCCCCCCTCCCCCCGGCTCAAACTAAATCAGTCAATGAATTTTGATAAATCCATCAATCTTGTGCCGATTGATAGCTGCTTTCAACTCTGCCATCCGGGGGAAAGTTTCTTAAGTCGCTCCAAGTGTGTTATCTATATTAGAAAAGTTAGCTACACGTTAAAACTATAGCTAATATCAGATGCAATCAACAGTTTCAAAGACTCATTGGCGCTCATCCAATAACTCAAGCTTTTTTCTCTTTCCTTCGCCCTCAATCTATCGTTCTTTTCCTCCTGTGTGTTATCTGTAACTCATTCCCTCGCTCCAACTCCACTCCACTCTTTCTTTCTTTCCTTCAAATTCTCTCTCTCTCTCTCTCTCTCTCTCTCTCTCTCTCTCTGCCTTTTTATCTCTGTATTTAAAGTGTTGATCCCGTTTCGCTCTGAGAAAACTCAACATCACGCTCCTGTGAGACACACACACAGACACACACACACACACACACACACACACACACACACACACACACACACACACACACACACACACACACACACACATGCTCGCTCACGCACTTACACACACTCTTGTTTTAATTAATACGTAGATTTAAATGGCGATGTTCGTTCAGTGGTGTGATATACTATACACCCCCTCCAGTTAAAAGTCTTCTTTATAGCTTAATCAATGTGGAAATTAATATGATTTAACTCTCCACCCCTACACACACACACACAGACACACACACACACACACACACACACACACGCACACGCACACGCACACACACACACACACACACACACACACACACACACACACACACACGCATGCGCGCACAAAGAACACCCACACAAGCAGAACACATACACACACACCTACCAAGTCTTCCGGCTAATTAATTATAACACTAATTAACCTGCTACTAATGATTTGGCCTCTGATTATGTGTGTGTGTGCGTGCGTGCATGCGTGTATGTATGCATGCATGCGTGAGCGCGCGCACGTGTGTGCGTCCGTGCTCGCGCGTGTATGTGTGTGGGCACGCTTGTGTGTGCATACATTAGGGAAGTTTATATGAAAACTAAATAGGAAAAAAAATAACTGAATTTTGTCCTTGTGACGCTGGCCCTCGGACCAATGAGAAACCGTTTTATGAGCAGAGGAGAGCCCTTATTAGCCTCATTCCTGGCTCTCCTCCAGGGCGGCGCCATTGCCCTCCAGCAGCTTCATTCAATATCTGGTCACTTCCGCCTAGGCCCCCAAAGTCGCTGAGAAACATTGAAGCCGCCACCCCAGTGGCCAAAGCTGGAACTGCAGGCGGGGAGAAATATATGCACGAGCAAAGAATACTGAGATATTTATATATATAAATATATATAATATAATATAAATATGTAAACATATTATACATAAATACATATGCCTTTACATATAAATATGCATCTCGAGTGTATTTAATAAATATCGACACATGGGCTCGTTCTTGGGGGTAGTTTGTGACGTACTGTAGGACGCAAAAAGGACACTAGTGCGCATGCTCATAACTCTATGGCTGCTCGAAACGACTCAAAAACAACCCAATATTTCTACTTCCGGCAGACTTCCGGGTGCTTCAAAACGCCACTGAGCACTTTCATTGAAATGAATAGCTGGGGGCGGGGCAATCCGCCCTCTACCTCTATGCTTCCGCCCTTTCAGCTATTTTCAATGGTTTTGGTCCCAAGAGTACCTTCCAAATGTAGTGGAGTCAAAAGTTGCCAATTTCTGTTTAAAATGTAGCGGAGTGAAAGTTATCAGCTCAAAAACAAAGTAAATGTACTTAGTTACTGTCTGGCAGAAACCTCTTATCTCTGAACGAGCCATACGTGGATTAACAGTATTAATATGAATGTGTCTTAAAATGTGTTTGTGCAGAAGAAGCGATGACGTTGTGTTCATCATGATGTTGGTGTTGTTTAGCTCTCTGCTCTTTACCTCGTCCCCTTGCCTTGTGTCCTTTGTCCTCCCCCTTAAGTCCCAAAGTCTGAGACTATTGATTTTAAACGCTTAGCTGTAAGGAAGAAAATAAACATGCGCGCGCGCGCTCACACACACACGCACACACACTCACAAACACACACACACACACACACACGCACGCACGAACGCACGCACGCACGCACGCACGCACGCACGCACGCACGCACGCACGCACGCACGCACGCACACGCACACACACACACACACACACACACACACACACACACACACACAGTCTCTCAGTGATACCATGCATAACAAAGACACCTAGACAAAGACACACGCACAGCCACACACACACACACACACACACACACACACACACACACACACACACACACACACACACACACACACACACACACACACACACACACACACACACACACACACACACACACACAGGCCCAGTGTGACAGTGGTTTGACAATAGGAGCCTGTCAGAGTGATTGATGTTCCTGATTATGTGTTAATAATGAAATAAACATTAAAACACACTCTCTGTTTAATGAACAAACCAACTACCTGTCTATCCACTCATCCATCCATCCCTCCCTCCATCCATCCATCCTTCTATCTATCTATCCATCCATTCATCCCTCCATCATTTTTTGGGGGGGAATTGATTGATTGATTGAATACTTTATTAAGGTACAGTGATACAATAATGCTAAAAGGATAACACAAAAATCACTGAGGGCTTGTTTCCATTGTGGTCCTGTGTATTCAATTCATCAAGACACATAAAGACTACAATACTACAAGACATCATCAATACCAGGTATAGCAATACAAGTATATTTAAAGAAAAACAGTGTGGGGGGGGGGGGATTATTTTAGAGGACTTGTTAGAAGACTTGTCTAGGTCCAGTTGTAAATCGCAGACAGGTGCTCTTTTGTGGCGGTTCCATCCATCCACCCATCCCTCTATCTACCAATTAACCCCTCCCTATCCACACATCCATCCATCCATCCAATCGGATGAGCAAAAGCAGTAGATTAATCCTCCCCCCCACACAGAGGACAGACAGAATCAGGTCAGTCCATTGTGCAGATAGCCATGAGGCTGTACGATGATACCAACGGACGTTGCACTATACCAGGCGTTCTGCCCTGCACTTGGATCGATGACTCATGGTGCTTTTTGAATATATAGGTTTTTTTTTTAGACTGCTTTGTTTTTGCACTGGCATCGCTTTAGATCAGGGGTCTTCAACATTTTTCAGGCCAAGGACCCCCTAGCTGAGAGAGAGATGAAGCAGGGACCCCTCTATATTGTATAAAATTGTGTTTCAGAGTAAACTTTTTTTACTTGGTTTTCCCCTCCACACCTACTGTATATACCTCTTTGCCAAAAATAGCCGATCTACGAGCTTGTAGATCTGCTATTTTTTGGCTAAAGTTCTCCTCAGAAAAGGGATGCTAGGGTTCAAGTGTTTCATGTAAAAAAAAAAAATATCACACAAAGATTTGGCGGCCCCCCTGTAGTAACTCTGAGGACCCCCCAGGGGTCCCGGACCCCCTGTTCTAAGACCCCTGCTTTTAGAGGCCTGCTAAGGCAACTAAGGCCATTAACCACTTAAACCCCAGCATCCTTATTGTGGGGAAGGCTGAAAATAATTTTCAGCGAAAGCCTTCCCCACAATAACAGAAAATAGAAAAGACACTAGTATAGATCCCTGACGTACTACGGTCTTCCATATGGGGTTTAAGTGGTTAAATATGTTTTTCACTGTGGTTAGAATGTATCTATCTATCTATCTATCTATCTATCTATCTATCTATCTATCTATCTATCTATCTATCTATCTATCTATCTATCTATCTATCTATCTATCTATCTATCTATCTATCTTTCTTTCTATCTATTTTTCTATCTATCTATCTATCTATCTATCTATGAGTGAGAATGGAGACATGGAAAGGAACGTGGGGTTGAGATGGAGAGAGAGGGAGGGAAAGAGAGGGAAAAAGAAGGGATTAAAAAAGAGGTTATTGTTTATTTATGTTACACTCACGGCCAGGAAGGGGTAGACAGAGAGAACGGTTGACTTTCACGGAGGTGGTTTGAAAAAAAAAAACTATGAAAACTTTTAGAGGAGAGAAAAAGAGAGAGAGAGAGAAAGATGAGCGAGAGAGAGGGGGAGAAAGAAAGTATTTTTGTCTAAACAGAAAGCGGGACACAACGGTTAACCGTAGGCAACCATCATCAATCAGGCTCTGAAGACAAAACCCTCCTGGCAAAGACAGAGAGAGAGAGAGAGAGATGGAGAGAGAGAGAGAGATGGAGAGGGAGAAATGGAGAGAGAGGAGGAGAAGGGTGATTTCTTTTAATGGTTAATATTGAATTTACTTTTATGAACCATTCAAGCCCTATGCATCGTGACACGTTGTGAGCTTGTAGATCTGGATTTTATATATCTCTTAAATATAAAGAAAATATTTATTTATATTTGTATTACTTTTTAAATGTATTTGTCCACCTATAATGGCATGGGCAGAATAGGGACATCAGGCTGGAAGTGGTTCAAACAAACAGTCGCAATTTCTTGCAAAGAACCAACTAGAGAGGTTGTTAGGAAAGTCTATGATGTGCAGTGGTGGTTTTTTTGAGTAGTTTTCAAAATGTGTACAAATCTTTTGAAAATAGCAGATCTACAAGCTCACAACGCGTCGCATCGCGACGCGTTGTGAACTTGTAGATCGGCTATTTTCAAATAGTCGAAATATATAAAGAGCAAATGTGGTTAATGTACTGTATGTTTAGTAATTCAAATGTAATCTAGAAAGTAACTAGTAACTAAAGTTGTCAAATAATTGTAGTGGAGTGAAAGTACAATATTTTGCTCAGAGATGTAGTGTAGTGGAGTAGAAGTAAAAGTAATCCACTAAAGTAAAAAATACCTCAAAATTGTACTTGAGCACAGTACTTGAGTAAATGTACTTAGTTACTTTACACCACTGACGATGTGAGTCCTCTATTACGTATCTAAATGATGACTTATGACTTTTATAATTTGGGCAAGATATTCGCCTGGTCTGAACGCCATTCACTTCCATTATGAAATCATGAAAGTGTAATATTTCTTGGACTACTGGTAGTGGGGTGGGCACATAAATCTCCCCCCTTTGGCTTTGGCCTGGCAGGGATAACAAACAAACAAAAGGTCAACATACAAGCAAACAAAATGGTCAACCAAACCAACAAATGGTCAAACAAACAAGCAGGAGTGGCACACTAAGCAACAAAGATCCTTTGTTTCAATCCACTCCAATCCACATTGACTTCCATGATATAGAAAAATTATATTTCCCAAAATTATGAACGAATAATTGTGTGAGAGGAAATGTGTTCAGGGACTTCACGGTGTGCGCACAACACATTTGTCTCTGATCAGTCCTGGCCAAGTGTTGTCCTGGCGGTTTGCGAGATTAGACCCGGACAAACAAACAGACCCTCTTCTAGATTTGCTAAGCAAAATGTTGGCGTTGTACATAGCCAGAGGCATCCTATCGAATATATATATAAATGTAGTACTGGGTGGATCACTGCGGCCCTTGTGGGCTCGAAATGCACATACATACGTATATGGAGTAAAAATGCACACTTATGGATGGATATCATTATGCACTGATGTCATACACAACATTAACCAAATGCACATACATTATATGGAGATTTGATTAGATTTCTGATGTCAGACACAGCAGAAAGCGTGTCAAATGCACATAATATGGAGTCAAATGCACAATGTTCCAATTGTTCCCTCAAATATTTTATCGGTCTGAGCAACCACTCAAACCCCCTGAACGTAAGTTGAGCAAGACTTTCTGTTGACTGGCAACCTGTGCTTTAATTCTGCACCCAGGCAAGCCTCTTGCAAGCCAGGCTTCTTACACAGAGAGAGAGAGAGAGAGAGAGAGAGAGAGAGAGAGAGAGAGAGAGAGAGAGAGAGAGAGAGCGAGAGAGAGAGAGAGAGAGAGACCAGGCCCCACGGGATGTAGGCGCTTACAGGACTTGTTGATTCAGACGGATGGTCTGATCGCCGTCCTCCATGGATTACTGTACAGACGAGACAGTGTCAGGAGGGACACACACGTTCTTTGACCGTGCGTACATCAGATTTCAGATGTGCGCGTGAACGTCCGGACTTGTGCGCGTGGGCTCACAGGGGCGCACGCTACGTGGAACATTGCATATAACGCCCGTCAAATGCACATATATGGAGTCAAATGCACATACATGGAGTCAAATGCACATATATGGAGTCAAATGCACATACATGGAGTCAAATGCACATATATGGAGTCAAATGCACATACATGGAGTCAATTGCACATACATGGAGTCAAATGCACATATATGGAGTCAAATGCATATATGGAGCTCAACATGCACTGCACTAATGTCAGACACACCAGAAGGGGCCGGGGCCCGAACTCTAGTCATTTAAATATCCCAATAGACCTTGGCTCTACATTCTTTGCCCAGCATACGTTTGTCAAAGCCATATGGTTATTCTAATTTACTAGACCCTCACACCTATGTCGCACTGCCGATCTGACTGATATGCCCATATATGGAGATCTCTGTATATCTGTCAGTCCTTGTCCCTTTTATACACATATATGGAGATCCCTGATGTCATCAGTATATGCCCATATGTGGGCATCCTGATATGCTCATATATGGAGGTCTCTGTATTTGTCAGTCCTTGTCCCTTTAATGCTCATATATGGAGATCTGTATCAGTCCTAGTCCCTTTTATGCCCATATATGGAGATCTCTATATATCAGTCCTTGTCCCTTTTACGCCCATATATGGAGATCCCTGATGTCATAAGTACATGCCCATATATGGGCATGCCCCTTTTGTGCCCATATATGGAGCGGACTGATTTGTTTGCTGATACCATGACGACACATTGAGCTTAGACAACACACTCCATATTTGGGCGTAGCTGCATTGGTAACTCCTTATGGTTATGGCTAAGTCATGGTGACATGAGCGTGATGTCAGAGGTCCGCCAGCCAGCGACCTCACTTGTGATTGGCTGAGAGACGTAACCATCACGCCTCGGTGGATATTTAAACTGTAACTGTCAACGAACCATTGACATTTCTCTCCAGAGGTTTTCTCGCTGTGCTAGGCAAGGAGTTATTAGTAATTAGTAATTAATAGTAGTTAAACTATGGCTAACAGTCCTAGACGTTGGAAAAGGCAAAAGGGGCGTGGCCTCCACATGAATCCATGTCGTTCTGAGTACCGACCGACGGGCTGTCTTCGTCCGGACTGTCGCTTCCGTCACCGCAAACCACGGCTGGTCAGTGTCCTCCCACTCCCACCCAGCATCTTC
This sequence comes from Gymnoscopelus braueri, assembly GCF_963280865.1. NCBI lineage: Eukaryota > Metazoa > Chordata > Actinopteri > Myctophiformes > Myctophidae > Gymnoscopelus > Gymnoscopelus braueri. The sequence continues at coordinate 10,650,251 of NC_137620.1, read as the reverse complement.
GGACACATCGCTGGGGTGAGTGCGAGGACCCTTGACCAGATCCGCGACGAGGAGGAGACAGCAGCCGCCATGATTCAGGCTCAGCAAACACCACCTGAGCCTAAACATGGCAACAACAACGGCCTCGGTTCTGCAGAACAACAACAACAACACATGGATGGAGAACCAGCTTCCCAGCTGTTCTGCTCCACCTCCTCCACTGCTGAGGTAGACCAGGTAAGCTATGCAAGTCCAAGTAATCCCACCACAACCACGTTAGAGTCAGGTACCATCACCATCACCATGATGGAGTCAGGCACCATCACCAGCAGCCCTCTGCGGGAGGAGCTCCGACAGGAGGAGGACCTCGAGGCGCTCTGCAACGAGTTCCTCGGCTACTACAGGGAGGAGGAAGATGATGGCCTCTCCAGCATGGAAGTGGTGCGAGAGGAGCTGTTGAAGTTGATCAGCGGCTGAAAAAAGACAGCAGTTACAGATTATTCGTTACAGTGCAGGGACGTTGGGTACTATATTTATATATACCTGTATATTGTCGCTGTCGGGCGGTAACCTCGTGTCTCCATATGTCAGCGTGTTTTTGTAAAGTAATGTCCTACTTGGTCGTACCTGAGTGAGTATATAAAAAGAATCTTGTTAGAGCTATCTTTGCTATTTGAAAGTGAAAGTGTTTAGGTCTGTCTAAATATAAAGCAAGAGCTTGTGACTAAGTAACAACATTGGATCCATTAGTACACATGCAGGTTCTTTTATCCATTTCCTGAAAGGTAACCATATTGGAGATACAAGGCTTCTTTCTGCCTGACAGAGACGATATACTATGACAACAGTTCCTGTTGTTCAGAGTACTTGGAGGCCTGTCTATGACATCATTAGTAGTGTGTTGTCGGTAGAGGTCTTCACGGGTAAAATATAAAGACCCGTACCCAAATGGACCCGTGAAAAAATTACCCGGAACCGAATGGACCCGGCCCATAGTCCAATATGAAGGACCGATACCCGAATGGACCCGCGAAAATATTACCCGAAACCAAATGGACCAGGGCCATTGTTAGAAATCTGAGTTCCGGACCCGAACAGCACCGAGAGCGTATAGAACCGTGACATACAAGAACCGAACCCGTACATAACCCGAGGCCCCGAAATACCCGAACGCAAAATAGTTTGCCAACGTCATTACTAGTTGTAGTTGCGTTAAATAATACTTGTTTCATACTTTCTTACCTAAATGTATAGCCTCCATGATTGTGATGTATAATCCCAATCAATGCTCATTGGACAGCTATACAAAAATAAATCCACGTTCTAGATGTTTGTAATCCTTCTTCATTGTCTTCTATAATCCACGTTAATTTCTAATGTTAAACCACATTTAATGTTGTTTAAAGGTATCATGACATTCATTTTCACTTTTTTTATTTTCAATGTTTTATTTGGGGTTTTATGACCTCAATTACACCCAAAAAAACTGAACTTAAAACATTCAGTGGATTTTCTGTGGTCTGGGGTTTTCTGAATAATTAGGCTGAAAAGTAATCTGAGCTTGGCCCTTCGACAGTGAGGTCACTGTCGAATAATCCCGCCCACTCTCCTCCTCGCCCCTCCCCTCCCCTATCCTTTCCTTTGGGGGGGGCGGAGCAGAGGCGATGATTGACAGGCAAAATCCCTCACCAGCGACACCCGCAGGCAAAGATTTCTTTTTTCATTGCAGTTGAAAAGGCTTTAGAAATGTGAGAGAAAAACACCTGCCATTGATCACTGGAATGGAATTTTCACTTAAAACTTTTTGTACACTTTTGAAGGACCAGGACAAAGACTTTGAATGTGGTGTAAAAGTGAATGTCATTAAACCTTTAACATAATTGGCTTTGGAGTTTCCATTGTGCTTTGCAGAGTATACCGGTAACAACATGCTATGATATTAACTCGATTATTTTACCATTTTTAACCATTAACCAAAGCGTTACGTTAATCGACAATATTTGATATAACTGGTGTATATAAATGAGTGGGTAAAATATGTCCAAGGATTCGTCGGTGATGTCACATCAGATTGCCGACGAATCCTTGCTATCTTTAAAACAACTTCGAACATGGCGTAGCGTCCGTCGCTACTTCCTTGTTGCATAGTGACATCACTGTCGAATCCTTGGTATCTTTGTCCTAGCCTTTCAACGTGTGTGTTGATCAGCGCCGTTAATGTGCTGTAGTCTTTGCTCGTGGTAGTGAAACACTAAACAGGATTATTATTTCATGTCAACATTCAAGTACAACTATCAGAAGATGTAACTCAGGTAAAGTAATGCGCCACTCTGCAAGTTTAACTAAAGTTTTCCACCTGTCCAAAGTTGTTCCTAATACAGACAGAGCCTTTGGTCAAGAAAGACGATCATCAAGGCTAATACAGACATAAAGGTTTTTTAATCATCCTATCCGTGTTAATATATCGCCATTTAGGTCAATGATATAACATTATGTAGTAGTGATATGATAATATAAATAGCAGCCAGTCACTGACTGCGTCACTGCCAGTCTGTCTTCTGAGCAACCTCCCTCCCTCCACTCGGGTATTAATGGAACCGTCCATTTCACAGTCTGAGCCCCGAGACCCCCCGCTCGCCGGGTCCACTCGGGTATTAGTGGAACCGTCCATTTCACAGTCTGAGCCTCGAGACCCCCGCTCGCCGGGTCAACTCGGGTATTAGTGGAACCGTCCATTTCACAGTCGGAGAACCGAGACCCGAGACGGACTGTACCGGCTCCGACCCGGACCCGGAGTCACTTCTTGTGAATGGACCCGTGACCGATCCGGGTGCGGGTCGGAACCCGGGTATTTCGGGTTACATGCCTAACCCGACGAGCTCTAGTTGTCGGTCATCTGTATTAGGTCTGTTTTTACCGTGACCATTGCTGTTTGAAGGAGTTATTTAAACAGTGATGTAATGTGCCGGTTGGGGTCAATAAATGCTATGTATTTACAGAACTGGCACATTGTGCTTTGTGCGTTCAGTATATCTAAGATTGTTTAGTGAAGGCAGTTAAATAATTCTTTCAAACAAATGAACAGACTCAAATTCTGTTTAGGTTTCATTCGTTTTTTTAAAGTGGCTTTGCTAGTTTTAGTTTTCTAGTCACTAGAAAACTAAAACTAGCAAAGCCACTTTAAAAAAACGAATACACTAGAATCTAGTGTATGAAAAAGCTTAGTCTTAGTTTAGATTTGATTAGTCTTAGTTTTTAATTTGAGTTTTTTTGTCAGGGCACGTATTAACCTTCTATATATTCACTGAGTCTCTGCGTGCGAGCGAACGAGTGAGCAAGGGTGAGAGCGAGCCAGTGAGCGAGTGAGTGAGTGTATATCTTAAGTACTGCCCGACCGAGTCACTGAGTCGGCGTACGTATCATTCTAGAGAATGGACGGCCCCGCCCCCAACTATACATTTCAATGAAAGTTGCTCACCAGCGCGTGAATCACCCGGAAGTACACTATTCTCCTGGCTCCTCCAACGTTTGAGCCAATAGAGCAGGCACACTAGCGTTTCAGACGTCCAACCGGGGAAACTCCCCCCTGTCAGGTGATAAGATGCATTGAAGGAGGCATGAAGGAGCTGGTCCATGTTTACCTGGACTCTCTCTGAAGCCAACATGGTCTTTCAGCTTTCTGGATATCCTAATTTGATATGACAGGGATCATGTCAGAGGAGCGTGATTCATGCTTCTAGAGACACACCCTTTTGTGCAAACGATGGAGCTTGCACAAAAAACTAATTTCACCAACTGTTTTACACCTGTAAACAGTGGTGGGAAAAGTACTCAAATGTTTTACTTAAATAAAAGTATCAATACTGCAATGTAGAGGTACTCTGTTACAAGTAAAAGTCCGGAATTCAAAATTGACTTGAGTAAAAGTACAAAAGTATTGGTATCAAAATGTACTTAAAGTACCAAAAGTAAAAGTAGTAAAATGTTTGAAAATAGCCGATCTACATGAAGCTCAATGCGACGCGTTGTGAACTTGTATAAAACAGGGCTAAAGTGGTAAATGCATGTTTTATAATGCAATAAGTTATATCTGCAAAGTAACTAGTAGCTAAAGTTTTCAAATAATTGTAGTGGAGTAAAAGTATACAATATTTGCCTCTGAGATGTAGTGGAGTTGAAGTAAAAGTACTGATAATTGAAATACTCCAGTAAAGTAAAAGTACCTCAAAATTGTACTTAAGTACAGTACTTGAGTAAATGCACTTAGTTACTTTACACCACTGCCTGTAAACCCATGTGATATGACTCTGTGAGATGATTCTGATTCCGGATGTTGCACCTTGCATGCATCTAAGGCTTAGGGAACAACTAAGTTTCCTGAATCATAATTATTGTGTTTTTCATCTGATTGCCTCAAGTCAAGATCTTTCCTCCACTTCCTCCACTATGTATGTGAACATGTAAAATCGCTGATCCCCATGTGAATGCTTTACATTTTTAGACTTGTGTGACGTGTACCACAGCAGGTGAAATTGCTCACTCAAGGCAATAATACAATGTCTGGAAGTACGAGCATGGAGGCGAGACACCTGTCAAGTAAACTATACAAAGTCCTAAAAGAAAATTGCATAGGTTCAAATGCCTTTCGCGGAGGAAAACATAATTGGTCTTCATGCAGCAATCAGATGATAATTATTCATGATGTAAATTGCAGAGCTTGACTTCGAGGCGAGTTTGTATGCATTGAGAAAGCTGGATTGTTCATGATGTACAGTAGGCCTAGCACAAGATAGAACATGTGCTATGATGGAGAGGGCATGAGATTCAAAAAGAAAAGACGAGTCTGCATAATATATTATAATGCACGCACACGCACGCGCACACGCACACGCGCGCGCACGCACGCACGCACGCACGCACGCACGCACGCACGCACGCACGCACGCACGCACGCACGCACGCACGCACGCACGCACGCACGCACGCACGCACGCACACACACACACACACACACACACACACACACACACACACACACACACGTATGCATGCACACATAGAGAGAGGAGCCAAGGGAGAGATGGGAAAGCATGGGAGAAACCTTGATAGACTAGTTTTGTGAAATGAGAGAGAGAGAGAGAGAGAGAGAGAGATCATTATGACAGTATTTGCATATTAAGTTCATGTGTTATTTTTATGTTTGATATTGTTTTCTGTTATATTATACAATTGTAATTGTTACATTCATGCCAGCTGAATTGAATTGAATTGAATTGAATTGAATTGAATTGAATTGAATTGAATTGAATTGAATTGAATTGAATTGAATTGAATTGAATTGAATTGAATTGAATTGAATTGAATGACAGAAAGAGTTTGAAAAGAGAGTAATGCAAACAGAATAATACAGAAAGAAACAGATTTGGGAAGTGAGTGAGAAGGAAGAGAGGGATGAAAAGAGAGAGAGTCCTCTTTTCTGTTTTAAAAGAGGAATTAGGACAGTGACTGGTCACCTTGACAACACATCTCGATCTACCCCTCCCTCATCCCTCCATCCTCTGACTCGCTCTAGCCATTCCCTCCATTCTTGCTGCCCCCCTCTTTCTTTCCCCCATCCCCCTCTCTCACTCTCTCTCTCTTCTCGTTCTCGCCCCTTTCATTTTTCTCTCCATCCTTATACTCTCTCTCTCTCTCTCTCTCTCTCTCTCTCTCTCTCTCTCTCTCTCTCTCTCTCTCTCTCTCTCTCTCTCTCTCTCTCTCTCTCTCTCTCTCTCTGCTTTGGTCTTTTCCTATAGCTCTCTCTCTATTCTTCTCTTCCCCCTTTTACCTCCCCCTCTTCCATTCACTTCCTCCTCTCTTTCCCATCCTCTTCTCTTCTCTTCTCTTCTCTTCTCTTCTCTTCTCTTCTCTTCTCTTCTCTTCTCTTCTCTTCTCTTCTCTTCTCTTCTTCTCTTCTCCTTTCTCCTCTCCTCTCCTCTCCGCTATTTTCCTCTCCTTTTCTCTCCTCTCCTCACCGTCTCTCCTCTCCTCTCCTTTTCTCTCCTCTCCCTTCCTCCTCTCCTCTCCTCTCCTCTCCTCTCCGTTCTTTCTGGATGAGCAACTTTTACGAGCGCAGTGATGAAGGGAACCGGGGATGAAGGGGGTGAGAGGGAAGGAGAGGTGGAGGACAGAGAGATGGAGATGGGGACGGAGGGGGAAAAAGAACTACAGAGAACAGAGGGAGAGAACAGAGGGAGAGAGAGAAAAAATCTGAATCTGAGAAAAAGTGACAGTAAAATGAAATGAAAGTGTGAGAGGAAGAAATGGGTATAGGTACAGTACGTTGGAACCAGTGTTGCCATGTTTGCTTATTATAAGCGATTTTGGGCTTGTTTTTCTTTAGTCGCTTGTAAATATTGGTTAGTTAAGGGTTGCGTTTTTTTGGGCACCAGACACCGCCCCTCACCTTATCAAATGGGCTAACGCACCTGAAACGGACATTCTCCTGTTGCATGCTACATGTGTGAAAGGCCAACACCGGACAATGTCCCCGACCTGATTCCCCGGACATTTTCCAGTGATCAAATCAGAAAGGGGCCTTTCGTTGGTAGACCGCCAATGACGAGATTCTCGTCATGTGGTGTTCAGTGGTTTTACGATAGAGGGCGCTCTTCTGCAGCCTGTGATCCCAGGATCACCCGAGAAGAGTACACACCATAAATCACGTGAAATTAAGCTGGTTTCGTTCAGTATTATAGGATTTTTTTCCTCTGCTTTCTGTTGACACATTCCACTGCCCATAACTATGGAACGGATTATCGCGAAGGCACGCTTCTTTCCCCCCGATTCTCCGAGACCCCCGTACGTGTTTTGAGGCGATCGCCAGGTGGATCGCTGTGAAGAGTAATGATTTTTCAAAGTTTAGTAAAAACGCTCGAAATCGCTGGCAAGGGCAGCTATAGACGATGTTCTAACTCTGGCAGTTAAAACATTGGTGAATGCAGGGATTGATCTCTCTACCTCTCGCACACAGAACAAGCGCTCTACCATTTGAGTTAATCCCCCAGAACGTTTTAAGAGACATCTAAATGTTTAAACACACACACACACACACACACACACACACACACACACACACACACACACACACACGCACACACGCACACACGCACGCACACACGCACGCACACACACACGCACACGCACACACACAATGTGACATTGTGACATTCAATAAAGTCTAGGTATAACAATTATCTAGTTTTGTCATCTGTAGCAAATTACAAGCGTAACTGCTAACCTTTGATGGCCAGAGTTGACTTGTTCCCTTTTGCTAATGTACTTTTATTTCACTAAATGTCACAATATACCACCATCATCTCCATAGATAGTACATTATGTAAAGTGTCCAGGTATATACTGTACATGGGGAATTAGATCAAATGGCAGAGCGCTCGTTTAGAATGCAGGGAAGCGGGTTCTATGCCCCCATTCTCCAAGGACAGACTTAATGATTGGCATGGTAGCCTGTGGATGTCAAGCAGGCTTACCCACTTAACAACTTAAACCCCATGCAGCATCTGCATTGTGGGGAAAGCTTTCGCAGAAAATAGCCACGCCAAGCTTGTAGATCGGCTATTTTCAGCGAAGACGTTTAATGAACGTATAGAGCGAAAACAGAAAACACACTAGTATCGAGCCCTGAGGGACTCCGGTCAACCAACTTTGGGGTTTAAGTGGTTAAATGGGGATGAAACCCGACCATTCACACCAGGGGGCCACGGGTGCACCGTTTCGCCAATCCGCACCAAACTTGTCACAAACACTGTTCAAGGGTCGGCCATGAGGGTGCTATTTTTATTAGGAATAAAACTCGGGACTGGATCTGCTGATTCGGATCCGGATCCTCAAATAGTCAAATTAACACATTATAAGACCTGAGGCCAATTCTACAAAACAGTTTTTTGAAAAAAACTATGATGCTATATCAGTGGTTCTCAAACTTTTTCATGTCAAGGACCCCCAAAATGATATGTATTTGGCAGCGGACCCCATCTCAAAATATTTAGTTCCAGGGACCGCCAGAAGTAAATATTTGAGTTAAAAATATATAATACATAAATGTCTTTAAAAATACATATATTCAAAGATTTCCCCCCCAAAAATCAAGATTTTTCTAAAATAGCAGATCTCGGCGCTCGGTGCCGTGCTTTGAGCTTGTATATCTGCTATTTTTGAATAGACAAAGAAATCTAAAATGACACTCATGCGTTCCCTGTCTTAATGGGTTTACACTACAGGTTGACATTTTTATTTAAAAAACAAACAGCACTGGGTTTGGTGATGTTCTGTATTGTCTGAATCAGCTTCGTTCGGGATTGTTAACAGGCTAAAAGGGTGACTTTGAGAGAAGGTTCACCGTATAATGTAAGTCAATGAAGAGTACATTTTGAATTATCGATTTCTAATCAATGGAGCAACTATTTTTGATGTATTGTCCACCTTTGGAGTTACATCATGGCAGGGTAACTGCACAACCCAAACGTCTACCAGAGTGGTGTTTCCCTTTAAGTACCATGCTGATAAGATTGTATGGCGTGCTTCCAAATGAAAAGGTTAGACATGGAATGCCAGGTCTGACACGGCACTATGCGCTTTTTTTCTTTGTCTTTCAATTTCTTAAGAAATTGGCTACAATACAGGAAACAAGGCTAAATAAATAAGGTTACGGTAAATACGTATTGCTCAGACAACGTCTCTGCAGACCTGGAAGGGCGAGACAGCTTCATGTTTCGTGTCAATAATGTAATTCCCATACAGTAACAAAAGAGAGGGTATATTTGTCAGGCAGAAGAGAGTAGTCATTGATAGCACGCATTTAGCATTTTGTGCCTAGAGTTCAACAGAGGACATAAGAAAGCATTGATAACCAGGGGCTCGTCCGGGATTTGAACCCGGGACCTCTCGCACCCGAAGCGAGAATCATACCTCTAGACCAACGAGCCATGTTTGGAGCTGGCTTAAAAGCTGCTTGATGAAGTTTGTTTGAACAGTGTGAAGACGCTCATGTTTATTCTATGTGATTCTATTCTACCCTGCTCTGAATTCCTCTCCCCTCCCTTCTCTCCTCTCCTCTCCTCTCCTCTCCTCTCCTCTCCTCTCCTCTCCTCTCCTCTCCTCTCCTCTCCTCTCCTCTCCTCTCCCCTCCTCTCCTCCTCTCCTCTCCTCTCTGTCCACCCAGGCCTATTGTTTTCCATACAGTATGTATTTGGTGTCAGGCAGTTTGTCTCAGAGACTCTGGGCTCTCTTCAACGTGACGTGTAATAACACTGCTGTTGAATTAGATAATTAAAGAAACACAGTTTTAGCTCTCATCTACATTATAGCTGGGGGACATGCGCGCACGCACGCACGCATGCGCACGCACACGCACACACACACACACACATACACACACACACACACACACACACACACACACACACACACACACGTACATACACACACACATACACACACGCACATACATACACACACTGATCGCTTCGATGCTCACGTACACATATGCACACTTGCACACGTTACCTGTGCACGTACGCACATGCTCGCGCGCACGCGCACACACACACACACACACACACACACACACACACACACACACACACACACACACACACACACACACATAGTGTGTAATGAGTGCTAGAGGCTGTTATGAGAGAGATGGATGGACTTTCAGCTTGTATAAATAACAGGTAAATAAAAGCTGATCGCTTCCAGTCACCGCTGATCATCAGCGCAGCTATAGCCTTGAGGCCTACCGGTGTGTGTGTGTGTGTGTGTGTGTGTGTGTGTGTGTGTGTGTGTGTGTGTGTGTGTGTGTGTGTGTGTGTGTGTGTGTGTGTGTGTGTGTGTGTGTGTGTGTGTGTGTTCGCGCTGTGTGTGTGTGTGTGTGTGTGTGTGTCTGTGTGTGCGCGCGCGCCGTGTGTGTTTTTTTGGGGGGGGGGGGTGAGAGACACAGGGACAGAGAGTTTGTTTATGATGTTTGGATGCGGAGGCACTTCAGGCTAGCAATGACAGTGACACACGCACACGCTTCCCTACAGGCAGCTCTCCATCGCACCGATATCGGCCTGACTCGGCCTCTGAAGGCGTTCGGAAAGCGTCTCCTGCCCACAACCTGCCGACAACCTATTGTAGATACGGCTGACAGTTTGTGCTGAACTGAAATGCCAACTTTTTTTTTTCTTTTACTTAAAATTTTAGCCCACGATTTTGCAACCCATTTTTTCACCCAGTGCCAATTGCCTATGTAATCCTGGGCGCTACTCTCCCTCTGTCAGCCTAGGGAGAGCCTAGAACTATGGGCTCATGCCTCCTTCAATGCATGAGGAGCTAGCAAGCCGCTTCTTATCACCTGACAGGGGGGAGTTTCCCCGGTTGGAAGTAGCGTGTGGAAGGAACACGTTATTCCAACCAGTTCCTTTTCCCTCCATCAGGCGCCCCGGCTGACCAGGGGGAGGCAGTATAGAGACCAGGATTACTGTATGTTTTTTGTGAGGGTACCTACCCTAGGAGTCACGGGGAGAACATGCAAACTCCACACAGAGTAGGCCCTTTCACCAACCCCACCTAGGGTGGGGTTGGTGAAATGGCAACTTTTGCCAACAGACAGACTGCCAGTCTGTTCAGGGGCGTCACTACCGTCACGCAGACAACGCGGTTGCGTTGGGGCCCATGACGTTAGGGGCACCTCCCCACCCCCCCCCCCAAAAAAAACAAAACATATATATATATATATATATATATATATATATATATATATATATATATATATATATATATATATAAATATATATATATATATATAAAAAATACATAATGAATTAAAAAATAAACCTGGGTGGGCCCGTTGTTTATGTACCCGAAATCCGTCACAAACCCGCGAAAAAGTAAGAGAAACCACTAATAACCGCAAAACTTTCGTGCGTGCGCGAAAGTCCGGGCGCGTGCGCGCAGTCCAGGCGCACATGCAAGCGCGCTGCGCGCGTGTGCATGCGCGTTCATTACGCTGTGACCACCTCGCGTCGGGGCCTACTGTTGCCTCGTTACGCGACTGAGTCTGTTGTAGTCTGAAGTAATCTGTTTGGTGGAGAGTCACCTTCCAACTTGCGACCCGACGCGACAGTGTGCCCACCGCCCATTCAACAGCAGATTTAAACAGTGTAGACCCATCCACCGCCCAGTCAACAGCAGACTTTCGGCAACAGACACTTTCCCAACACTTTACGGCCGCTGACGCCGGTGCGGTGGAGAGCTACCTTTACTCTGACTGAAGCAGAAGGCTTCAGCCGTGTTAAAGGAGTAGTTCACCCCAAAAATTACTTATTTTCTATCAATTACGGACCCCATGAAGCCTTGAATTCATGGATTTGTTTTTGTTTTTGTCGCATTCCTAAGCCAATAATTTGATGACCGGGTGTATTTCCGGTAGGAGACACAAAGAGTCTACTTTGCGTCTCCTATACCGGATACATTAGCCGGTACGAGACGGTAATCAAGTTATTGGCTTACGAATGTGACAAAAACAAAGACAAATCCATGAATTCAAGGCTTCATGGGGTGTGCAATTGATAAAAAATAAGCACTTTTTTGGGTGAACTACTCCTTTAAGTGGTCAGATGGGTGGGCCACGTGCATTATTAAAGCATGTTTACTTTAATGATCAATCAATCGATTGATTGTGGTCCGTGGTTCCCTGTTCACCTGTACAACAACGAAAACTAATTTTTCAAGGTTTAAAAAAAACAAACACATACAATGATTATTATCGTTATAAACAATGGGCCGGGGCCCACGGGTTGAGAAATACTGGCATTGCAACGGCCCTATGAGCTTGAAGATCAGCAAAATGTTTTTTTTTTATGTCAGGGAATTGATATGGACTTGCTACTTGGCCGCAGACGGCCATCTGAAAAGGTTTTTTAGCCAGGGACCCAAATATTGCGTGTGCACGTGCACGAGAGTGTGTGTGTGCAGTGTGTCACCTCTTTCTCTAAAATGGTTTCCAGAATATTCACCATGCTCTCTCTTCACTCCTTTCATCAGAGGAACGAGGGGACGATCGAGAGAGAGAGAGAGAGAGAGAGAGAGAGAGAGAGAGAGAGAGAGAGAGAGAGAGAGAGAGGGGGAGGGAGGGAGGGAGGGATGAATGAGAGTCTCTCTCTCTCTCTCTCTTCATGTGTTTCTGATCTCCTTTAGACAGTCACTGTGTCTTTAACCATGCTTTGATCCATGGAAACCCTGTGTGTGTGCGTGTGTGCGTGTGTGTGTGTGTGTGTGTGTGTGTGTGTGTGTGTGTGTGTATGTGTGTGTGTGTGTGTGTGTGTGTGTATGTGCGTGCGTGCGTGTGCCACCAGCCTTCAGTTGACTTGTAACTTTGAATGATGCATACAGTACGGTATGAAGGTTAACAACAAAGTCAAGCTTTTAAAGCACTTCTTCTTTAACTAGATGAACTCTAATGTCCCTCACATTCAAGCAGATAATAGGCAAACTTTCTATGAAAATGAGGGAACATTCTGGAAAAATAGCCATTCTACAAGCTAACAGCTCGTTGAGCAACATTAGCCCAAATGTCTGACTGTAGCTTGTGCTGTTTACATTTCTGTCTAATAAAGTATTCAATCAATATTCAATCACGTGCTGTGAGCTTAAAGATCAGCTATTTGACGTGCAACTAAGTATAATGGGGTTTAAGTGGTTACATTCCTGTATCTTTCATGCATTTCTTTTGTCCTCCATCTGCATTTAAAGCGGGCGGCTGGGGGGCTAAATCATGTTCCCATACCGGGAGTCGAACCCGGGCCGCCTGGGTGAAAACCAGGAATCCTAACCGCTAGACCATATGGGACTATAGCATTAACCACATAAAGTACAAAATCAAACTGATAAATAAAGTGTTTCAACTGTCTTGGTATACAAACATTGGGTCACAATTAAATATCCCTTTTTATCGTTTGCAACATTTTTTTCCCCAGAAAATAAAACAATGCCAAAGAATTTCATACGTTTTCAAAACAAAGAAATTCCATACATTAAAAGAAACTGCAGATATACAAGCTCACAACGTATCACATCGCAATACGTCGTGAGCTTGTAGATCTGCTATTTTCATTAGTTCGGGTCTCTTTTGGGTCTCGAGCTAAAAGGTTTGGGAACCACAGAGTGTTGTTCATGTAATCATACACTTAGTTCAAATCTAGCCGGGGACCTGTGGCCCAAGTCTCTCCCTCATGCTTTTCATCTAAATAAAGTGAACCATTTGTATAAATATAAATATCTCTGTTCCGTTTTCTCCTTGAGCTAACGGCATACACTGTGTTCTCTCTGCAAACAAGTCCACGCACATTAATCATAACTTTGTTTCCCATTCTGTCATCAGAAGAAGTGATAACGCTGTGTGTTTTTTTGTTTGTTGTTGTCACCCATCCCACATGGTGGCTTTTCGTGTCTTCTATCTAGGCGGTCCTCAGAGATACTGCAGGGGGGCCGCCTAATCTTTGTGTGATAGGGACTTACATTAACCACTTGAACCCTCGCATCCCTATTCTGGGGCGGGGGACATTAGCCGAAAATAGCCGATCTACAAGCTCACAACGCGTCACAGACGCGTTGTGAGCTTGTAGATCTGCTATTTTCGGCTAAGAGGTTTGGTGTACAGGGGAAATAGAGCAGACCAATACCAAGCCAAAGGTCAAGTTCACAAAATATTGATGGTTTAAAGGGGTATTTCACTTTCAAAAAAACTTTTGGTCATTTTATCGTCTACTCAGGCCTTTGTGAGCCCCCCAGACAGTTTTTAAGTTGCTCGATTCAGTATTTAGACATTTGATATTCATTTTATCAGACACGCCCCCTTCCTATACAAACCCATTGTAACTTCAAACTCCATTTTAACCATGTTAGATTCATCAAAAACACCCGTCCTTGGTTCTGGTGACTCACCCTGCCCTCCTAATACGCGAGGGGCCGTGTTTTTTCAATTACTTTTTTCATTTATTTAAAAAAAAATTGGAAAATTAAAAAAATTAAATACAATACAAAAAAAATAATAAAGAAAATGAAAAAAAGAATCGGAAAAACACGGCCCCCTCACGCATTAGGAGGGCAGGGTGAGTCACCAGAACCAAGGACGGGTGTTTTCGACGAATCTAACATGGTTAAAATGGAGTTTGAAATTACAATGGGTTTGTATAGGAAGGGGCCGTGTCTGATAAAAGGAATATCAAATATATAAATACTGAATCGAGCAACTTAAAAACTGTCTGGGGGGCTGACAAAGGCCTGAGTAGATGATAAAATGACCAAAAGTTTTTTTGAAAGTGAAATATCCCTTTAAGTGGTTAAAGGGCTGAAATGTCACATTTAACATGAATCCAATATGTAGTGGTGGGGGTCCCTGCTTCATCTCTCTCTCGGCTATAAGGGGTCCTTGGCCTGGAAAACGTTGAAGAGCCCTGTTCTATCTAGCTGTGCTACATTTTGTGTCTCTCCACTGTCCAGATGCTCCACCGCAGGTCAAAGGTCGGCCTGGAAGCTGTTTGTAGCATTCGGAACGGACAACACCAAACATAGACATGACGCAGGGCTCTCTCTCTCGCTCTCTCTCTCTCTCTCTCTCTCTCTCTCTCTCTCTCTCTCTCTCTCTCTCTCTCTCTCTCTCCACCCATGGTGGAAAGAGCATTTACTGTTTCAAGTACTGTACTTTGACTGGTACTTTTACTCTACTTGAGTATTCCCATCTTACGATACTTTATACTTCTACCGCTCCACTACACCTCCGAGGCGAATATTTAACTTTTTTTCTACACCACAATTACTTGAAAACGTTTAGTTACATTGCAGAAGCAAACATACATCAACCACACTCAAGCCCTATATTTTATACTTTGAATATTAGGAAAATAAGCTGATCTACAAGCGGCGTGATGCGTTATGAGCTTGCAGATTAGCTATTTTCCAAAAGCCTGGACACGTTTTGAAACATTTGAAGACTTTTACTTACTGATCCACAAGCTTGAAACACGTGGCTTTGTGTCTTGTTTATTTTTTTGTGCCTACAGGCCTACAGGCCCTTGTAGAGTATGTTTTATGTTGTGATGCTGCTTTTACTTAAGTAAGAAACAGAGTACTTTTTGTGTGTCCCTCTTCTCTTCTCTCACTATAGAAGCTTCTCTCTCTCTCTCTCTCTCTCTCTCTCTCTCTCTCTCTCTATCTCTCTAGGGATGTAGCATTTTGCGTACAAGTTTTTCCACTTTTGCCCTCTCTCTCTGTCCTCATGCTCACCCTTTCCCTCTCCTCTGTCCTCTGTCCGTCATTTATCCCCCCCCCCCTCTCTCTCTCTCTCTCCTCTCTTTCCTTCTATTCTCATCATTCTCTTTCTCTTGTTTCTTTGTGCTATATTGTACATGCTGCCTTTCTCATAACGATGAGA
>NC_137620.1:10629797-10632297 GCF_963280865.1 Gymnoscopelus braueri | reverse complement strand
ATGCCACTTTCACAGCTGTTTGTTCTTCTGTCTTTTCTTCCATCCATCTGTCCTTCCAGCCATCCATCCATTCTCCAGCCATCCATCCATCCATGTGTATGTATGTGTATGTGTGTATGTGTATGTGTATGTGTATGTGTATGTGTATGTGTATGTGTATGTGTGTGTGTGTGTGTGTGTGTGTGTGTGTGTGTGTGTGTGTGTGTGTGTGTGTGTGTGTGTGTGTGTGTGTGTGTGTATGTGTATGTGTATGCGTATGCGCATGCGTATGCGTATAATATGCATATTCTGTATGTATAAGTATATGCCTGTGTGTGTGTGCGTGTGCGTGCGCGCGGGCGTGTGTGTGTACAAGTGTGCACATGTACTTGCACATGCACTTTACATACATACGTATCCATCAACATTTCAAAGGCACAAATGAGAAAGAAAAGCAAAATGTAGATGAAGAATACAAAAATAATAACCCTGCAATTCTGTGCATCTGTTATATTGAACCGTCATAAATATTACACCATTCATATTTTCAGGTGCTCATAGAACATCTAATAAGTTGACCTGAGGATGTCCCCCACAATGCTATCTATCTTACCCTTGATACAGCTGGAAAGTGTGGCTGCAACTAGCCATTATTTTCAATTAAAGGACCACTTCACCCATTTTCAAGCTATTTTCATATAATTGGTCATTATAAGCTCATTATAAGATGGCACCATTCTGTCTATTTGAAATGTGTCTCAGAAGAGGGCTGTGAAGTGTGAATAGCTCAGAAACCTGCCTACCAGTGACATCATCGGTAGGAAGGTTTGGTCAATCGGCTATTTTTGGCAAAGACAGATGAGAAAAGGTGAGTACAGGTACAGTCGTAAGTCAAGTCTGTAAGAATAGAGAGTTTGTTAATCGTATAGTCGAGATGCGTGTTCTTTATTATTTGTACTTTTTTAATATATCAATGAACCGATTAACCAGCGTTATTTTATACTTTCATACTTTGCAACAATAGTGAAAATTGCAGATCAACAAGCTCACAAAGCATTGCAATGCACATGCAGCATTGTGAGCTTGTAGATGGGCTTTTTTTTTTCCTTTTTTAAAAACTTTTGCCTATAATGACATGCCCCGAAATAGGCATTGATTATGAATATATTATTTCATTCAATTATTGATTATGAAAAAGAATGTGTATAATCAATCAAATCGCTATAAGTTTTATTAAATGTAACACCCTCTACCTCTGTACCCTTGCAAATTCTGTACGGTGGTTTGCATGGAGTGAGCATGACGTGGCTCAAGTAGGCCTACTGCATCTGACAGCCTTATGGGGTAAGTGGTTTTCTTGGTTAAAGTGTTAAATATCTCTATTCTGATTGTAATCAATCATGCTTTAAAGTGTTTTTTTTTTCCAGTAACAGGAGTCTCCATGTCTCTCCAGCTCTTTAGCAAACAGAAAATGCATTTTCAGGTCAGGATACCAATTGTATCCAATCAGGAGGAGATAACTCAGACAGGATACAGATCAAACCAGTGAAATTGGAAGTGATGACACAAACAAATGAGCAGACAAAATTGGATGGGTTCTCTCCCCTGATTGGCTGAAATTTTGCCACCTACCTGAACATGTATTTTCTGTTAATTAATAGTCCAGGCATTTTAGGTCAAAATGGAGGTCAACCTCCCACTAATTGCAACAAAACCAAACTCAGCTGATTTTGTATCCTCAATATGTCCTAAATCACTGAAAAAAAGTCGCAAGGAATCGGGAAAAGGGAAAGTTTAGAAAATTACCCTGTAAGTACAGTATAACGCTTTTTGGCCCTTTCTGCTAGATTTGATTATGCTGTATTTGTTCCTTGTAGCAAAACAAGGAAACAGAATATCAGTGACAATAATTTATTATGATCACATAATCACACAACTGATCAAGTACTGATCAAACAACTCAATTAAATTATGCACACACAATATCACACTACAAAATTTCAAAATGCTTAAATAGGTGATGTCACAATTTCCCATTGACGCCCACGTTAAAAAAGGATTTGAGCATGTTTTCTTGTCTAATTTCCACAAAAAAGGTTCAATACTGCCCACTATCAACCAGAAACTGTTGGATGTAGTACAGCGCTTGTAAAAAGAAAAAGAAAAAAAGCCTTAACCCTTCGAGTGCTATTGCTGCATTTTAAGCATTGTTATGAACTAATGTTCATTTCATATACATTTTTATGTGAAGCACTTTAAGCTGCATTTTCTGTATGAAAGTGAAATAAAGTTATTATTATTATTGTTATTAATATTATTATGATGAAGTGAATTTTTTTTTTTTAAGAAATCAGAACTTTGATTTCTTTTTTGTATTACTAAATCCGAAAATAGTCTGGCACTGTCTAGCACTGTAAATTCCACCTGAGGTTTCGGAGGACAATCCCTGGTCGAAATATGGTGAACTTCATCATGGAGATGCTGTCAAACCGCAGCTTCACTCTACAGACCAGTAATGGCC
>NC_137620.1:10601831-10611831 GCF_963280865.1 Gymnoscopelus braueri | reverse complement strand
GTAGGGGAGAGAGACCGAATGGCCCTGACCAGCCTGCTTAAATACTCCCCAGCAGGTGATTGGAGTCAGGTGTGCCTCGTCGTCTAGGCACACCCCTGCAGGCTGGTCCCCTCCTCCTACACAGAAACAGAAAACCATTAGAACTCACAGCAACACTACACACAATAGGATGGGTCGTCACACCCCCCCCCCATAAGATAGGAGACCAACCAGGTACTCCGTAACATTTAATTCAACTTTACAGTTCTCATTAATCATACTAATACCTGACCCATCCATCCAACCACCCACTCACCCCCTCAGTCACCTGTAGGAACAGTTTTAAGAGTGATGATGGGCAGCGTAAATAGATGGATACAGGCACCAATATCAAATAACTGTACTTGGCAGTTTTACAAAAACACAGCCTTAGCTGACCAAATAAACCTTAGACTTCAGAATAACAGTAAGAGGTACCACAACTGCAGAACCTACTTGGTCTAAGGCAATCTTCCATGCGTGGTAAAGGGAACAAGTCAGGTTTTGTAACACTGTTGACTTTCCTTAAGTCGGTGCAAGGTCGAAAAATGGAATCAGGCTTTTTAACCAAACGAGACACAGAGGCCCAACTGCCATTTGAGGGTTCTGCCAAATTGTTATCCAGCATGTACCTAACCTCCTTATCCAGTTGGGCTCGTTTTGCCTCTCCAATATCGTGCTCTATCAGCTGTGTCTGTGATGGTGTATCTGCAAATAGCAACGGATAGCCATTAACCATCGAAACCCACTCCTTCCTTTTTTTCTCAGCCAGCGGTCCAAGTACTTTGGGTAAAGCTTTTAATGCCTCAGCGTTGTTTACCCGCACTGGAATCCCATTCTCATCTGCCGGCCAATCTCCCCCTCCATTAACCTCCCCCGCCGAAGAACCGCCCACCGTGCCCGTGCACAATGAAGGCTCAACGTAAGGGACGTCACTGGAGCTTTGGGACGCCGACATTTGAGAACCGTATGGTTTCAACAGACTCACATGACACAGCCTAGCTTTTCCTTTAGGCCACACTTTATCCCCTGCCAAATCATTACCCAGGATTATGTCAACCCCTTCCACTGGTAATTCAGGACGCACACCAACCACCACCTCCCCACTAACCAACCCGCAGACTATGGTCATTCTATGGAGCGGTACGGGAATGATCTGCATACCCATACCTCGCATCAACATGAAATCTCCTGTCTCTGAACCTGAGTAAAATGGCATTACGTCTTGACGAATAAAAGTATGTAATGCACCTGTATCTCTCAAGATGTTAACTCTTACTGCCTTCATACCAGGTAGTGCTACATAACCCTCCGAAATGAATGCTGAATACTCAGAGTCACACCCAGTGGAACACCTGATGTCCGAAACACTTTCCATCTTAACATTTAGCTGAGGTGAGGGAATGGCAGATGCAGCCAAAGCGGCCGGTTTGATTGGTGCACCACTTAACAGCTTCTCTCTAGCTTTAAGAGCAAAACAATCCTTTTTCCAGTGTCCGCTTTTATGGCAAAAATTACAAACATTAGACTCATCCTGTTTCCCTGAACCATCTTCAAACTCAGAAAACCTTGAATCCCCCAGCCCCCCAAAGCGTTTTCCTATAAACACTGGACCACCGGTCTGATGCGTATAGACACCACCAACTACACTTTTGTGTATTAAACCGTATTCATCAGCCAAGATGGCTGCTTCTTGGGGTGTCTTAACTTTTCTCTCGGTTATGTATGTAGCAATATTAGCGGGTACACAGGTTTTTAATTGTTCCAGAGTTAGCAGATCACAAAGCTCTTTGAATGTTTTAACCTCTGACGCAACACACCATCTGTTAAACTGGACCAACATATCTCTTACAAATTCAACATACGTTTGCTGGTCATTTTTCCTCCAATTCCTAAAACGTTGTCGATAAGCTTCTGGTACTAATTCATATGCCCGCAACACTGTACTTTTAACAACTTCATATCTTTTACTTTCTGAAATGGACAAAGAAGCATAGGCCTCCTGGGCCTTACCTGTGAAAACACATTGAAGTAGCAGAGTGCGCTCACCATCAGACCAGCCCCTGGCGTCTGCCACACGCTCAAACAGGGAAAAAAACAAATCTGGATCCGTCTCTGAAAACTTGGGAAGCAATTTCAAATTAGATCCTACATTAAACTGCTTTGCTTCACTAACACTCAATTTTAACTTCTCCTGCTCCAATTCCAACTTTAGCAATTCAGTCTTTTGTCTCATTTTTTCAATCTCCTTCTCATGTTCCAGCTTAATTTCCAGCAATTCCTTTTGTTGTCGAAACGTTAGCTGCCTAGCAGAAAATGAAAATGTTTTACCATCCTCCTCGTCATCCAATAGCTGCACCTCCTCCTCCGGTAATACGTCCTGTGTCACCAAGCTGTCCATGAGAAATATCTTGACCCTAAATTTTAACCGCTTGTCACGGATCTCAATTTTGTAGTGTTCTGCGATGTTTAACAGTTGTTCTTTTGTGCATTTATCTAGAAGCTCCACAGAGGGAGCCTTAATAAATTCCTCGACCAAACTCATTTTTTCAAAAAAAACAAAAAAAATGTGCAAAGGTTTCAACAAAAAAGTGGAACAAGACCCCGGAGCCCAACTCCCCTATCTAACCTGCCTACCACAAACTGACTAACTCGCTCACCCCTAGTCTTCAGTGGCCCTCCTGAGTCCCCCATTCCGACAAGGCATCTCAGTGGTACCACTCCATCCCATCTTTTGTGGAACACAGTCTAAACCAAAAAAACCACAGAGATTCCCATATGGAGAACCACCGTTAAAATCTACCGGGAGTTGGAACCCCAAGGACTTCACCACTCACTTAACTTCAAAAAAACCTGCACTAAGAAAAAAATGAGTTCCTTAATGCTCTCTCCCCCCCCAACCAAAATACAAACTGTGTGTGTCTCCCAACCCAATTTGTTCAACTTAAGAACAAAACCCAACAAAACCTGAATAACAAACTTAATTGTGTGATAGAAAACGCTTAAGTTTAATTATCACTAATTTAGGTTAAAAAGTGACGAGCCCCCATCTTGTCATGAACTGAATCACATCATGACAAAAGTGGGAGACGACACACAGAGGGTTAGCTTTAAATGTATTTATTTATAACTGGAAGAACCAAAAAGTTATACTTAAGTAGAATGGGGTGTGTATCGTCAGTGGTATCAGTAGTGTAGTGCATGTATGGATGTGTGAAAATGTAGTGTATGTGCAAGGTGCAGAAACAAGGTAAAACTAAACTCAAAAGGAACCAAAAGCAAACAATGTTTCCTGTGTAGGGGAGAGAGACCGAATGGCCCTGACCAGCCTGCTTAAATACTCCAGCAGGTGATTGGAGTCAGGTGTGCCTCGTCGTCTAGGCACACCCCTGCAGGCTGGTCCCCTCCTCCTACACAGACACAGAAAACCATTAGAACTCACAGCAACACTACACACAATAGGATGGGTCGTCACAGGTGTAAAGTAACTAAGTACGTGTACTCAAGTACTGTACTTAAGTACCATTTTGAGGTACTTTTACTTTTCTGGAGTATTTCCAATTGTCTATACTTTTACTTCTGCTCCACTACATCTCAGAGGCAAATATTGTACTTTTACTCCACTACAATTATTTGAAAACCTTAGTTACTAATTACTTTGCAGATATAAATAATTACGTTATAAAACATACATTAACCACTTTAGCCCTATTTTATAGGCTACTTAGGCTATTTGAAAATAGCAGATCTACAAGCTCACAACGCGTCGCTTCGCGGCGTGTTGTGAGCTTGTAGATCTGCTATTTTCAAACATTTCTGTACTTTTACTTTTGGTATTTAAGTACGTTTTGATACCAATGCTTTTGTACTTTTACTCAAGTAAATTTTGAATTCTGGACTTGTACTTGTAACAGAGTACTTCTACATTGCAGTATCGATACTTTTACTTAAGTAAAACATTTGAGTACTTTTTCCACCACTGCATACCGGGCATCTGTCGTTGAGCGAGTGTATCCTTACCAGCAGTCCCACCCTCTGTGCCATGCTTCACATTAACCCATTCAAACCGGGAACGCATAATGTGTCATTTTAAGATCTCTTTGGCTATTCAAAAATGCAGATATTTCATAGCTCATATTTCATAGCTCATAGCGCAGCACCGAGTGCTATGAGCTTGTAGATATGCTATTTTATTTTAAATCGTCAGTATTTGCACAAATCTTTGAAAATATATATACATTTATAACTCAAATCTTTGCTTCTGGGGGTCCTTGGAACAAAATATTTTGAGATGGGGGTCCCCGGACAAATTCATATGATTTTGGGTGGTCCTTGACATGGAAAAAAGTTTGGGAACGACTGATATTATAGCGTAAGATATTATAACATGCGTTTTTTTCAAAAAAAGCTGTTAGGATTTAGAAGACATTTGTAGAATTCCCCAGAAGCAAAGATTTGAGTTAAACATGTTTGCTTTAAAAAACACATATATTCAATGATTCACGATTAACGATTCACGATTCCCCCCCCCCAAAAAATTGATCATTAAGCTCATAGCGCGGCACTCAGTGCTGTGCTATGAGCTTGTAGATCTGCTATTTTTGAATGGCCAAAGAAATCTTAAAATGACATGTTTTATATGTTTAACTCTCTCAGTGCCAAGCCCAGAGTTATCCCGAGTTTTAGGGTTATACCCTCAGTGCCAGAACGAGAAATCCCGAGTTTTAAAAACTTTTTTTTTTTTTTTTAAGTGTTCAGAACCATCTGAAGATTTGCAGCTCCATCCACTCTTTGTTTAACCTAGAACTGAAAAAGGCTGTAACTCGCTTCCTAAGCACTTTTCTTTTACTTTGGAAAAAAAAAAGAAAAAAGTTGGCACAGTTCGCAATACTTTTTTTATTTCATTGGCACTGTTAATAATATATAAAATAAATAATACAATTTGATTATTTGATTGATCAAAAAAGTAATTGTTGGAATATCTTTTTTAAGTAGATGACCGCTAGTTGCAGCCCTGTTATGTGAGGAACAAAATGATCACCTTGCATTCATTGCTCCCCTCCTTATCTTAACCCATTCAATCCACAAATCAATGAACCACTTAGAGTTATTTTTGTACTTTGTTACAATGGTGTCGTGCAAGAATAGTGAAAATAGATGATCTACAAGCTCAGTTAGATTTACTATTTTCAGTAACCTTTTGCCTATAATGACAAATTGCCAAAATACTAACTGTAAATTATTTTCAATAGATTATTTTATTAATCTGTCGATTATCAATTTGTTTTTATTTTACATCAATTGATTAGTTGCACCCCAGTAGGGCTGTCATCATGAAATATTAGTTGAAGATTAGAGTTTGAAATTAAAACGTTTGAGGGTCGACCAGAGAAGATAAGTGGCCATTGTTCCTCTACCATACTGTGCTGTGTAGCCCCTGTCACCTAGCAACCTTAGCAATACAACCAATTAACTCATAATTGCCTCGCTCTCAGGGCATTATTTCTACCTTACGCATGATCTTATCGCCTGTCACAAGAATAGACTAAACTGTGGTGTCATTATTTGATACCGTTTTGTTTTATCTAACATTTTAACAACGTTATATAGATATTATGTTGTTTAGACTGAAGCAAGGTTTGATGTTTACCTGGTATACTAGATTCTTTGAAGCATGTAGATTGTGTTTCTCTGCTATTTGTTGACTCTGATCTCACACTTGTAAGCCGCTCTCAATTAGATCTGCTAAATCAGTGGTTTTCAACCCTTAAGGTCATTACACACCGGCGATTATGCAAATATACGCAAAATTCGGACTCGGTCCGAATAAATAAAAGACGCTTTTTCGCTCCGCAAACTGGTGTGGAAGCTTGCATTGACTTTATACGTTAAAAAAAAAAACGTATTATTCGCATGAAAAAAAAAAAGGACCTTTAGACTCTCAGACCCAAAACTTCGAATATTTTGTTATCGTTGGATAAGATTTTGTCCTCAATTCCATGCTGTATTGATGTTGGTACCATAGGAGAGATGACAGGCCAACGTTGATCAAAATAACAATTCTTCTGCACTCTCTAGTTGTGTTGACTTCTTGTAAATTAAGTAATGCAGATGTTTAACAATAATTTAACTCTCAAGAGTTAAAGATCTATAAGGGTCCATTTGGTTACCAACTCTCCATCATTTTTGCTGGGGACCACCTGGAACCTCGTCAAGGACCACTGGTGGTCCCCGGACCACTGGTTGAGAACCACTGTGCTAAATGCCCAAACTATATGTCGTTGCTGTCTGGGTGGAAACCTTGTTTTTCATTATTATTTTGAAAAAAAACTGTAAAATTGTGAAAATAGCTAATCTACAAGCTCATTGTAAAGCTAGAGATTGTCTATTCTCAGTACTTTCGTGCGACACTCTTGCATGATGAAGTAGGGAATTAATTTACGAAAAAGAAAACGTTGAAATGTGGAGAAAGATATAAGGTTTCTGCCCGAGAGCAATGATATGTTATGTTGTTCCCACACCAGTGTTTACACCAACACAGAATCCCCTTTCCTGTAGTCGTGGTATAGTCAACCATTCTCTTATCGTATGGGTCATTTGTTGTTCTCATTTCAAATTGATGTGGGAGTTTAGTTTTCACTGCTCCATTTTTGGTTCGGGTGTCAAGCACTCGGGATTCCCTCTTTCTTTGGTGCTTCGCCCCAGGTGGGCGTGGTTTTGAGGTTAGGTTAAGGCAGTGGTTCCCAAACAGTGGGTCGGGACCCATTTGTGGGTCGCGGACGCATTTTTATCGGTCTGCCTCGCAAGTAAATATCCCTTTTTTTAACTTCTTATTTAAAAATATATAGATATTTCAAAAGATTTAAAAATATTTTTTTCGATTTTTCCCCCCCACAATTATTCCCATTTTTTTTTATTCTATTAAAAAATACATTAAAAAAACCCTCTCTCAGATAAAGAAAATGGCAGTTAAAAAACTCTGGCAGTTAAAGAGTTAAGGGGTGCTGAATCCAAATCTGCTGTATGCCCAGCAAGAAAAAAGAAAGGCTGCTGATGCCTCAAAATTGACCATTTCAAGATGGCGGCCACCACTATGCTCAAAGATATTAATGATGAGTGTGTTTTCCACAGTGGATGCTGGTATGATGACAAAATGCAGTCTCTCCTCCCGGGAGTCCTGGCTCATTAAAGCACATTGGTTCCTTGTGTCCTCTAGGACGTTGGCCTGCCCCCAACTCACAGCTTCAACACACACACATGCACGACGCGGCTTCCAACTCCTTTCAGCGGATAAACCCTCATCCTCAGTGTGGTATGGTTTATATAATCAACCACAACCAGGCCAGTCACATTGACCACGTAATCGCTTAATCGCAATTATTTGAAGATAATGGCAATTATGTTAACCCATTAATACCTGGAACTGTGTCATTTTTAGATTTGAGCTAAAAAGCATTATTTTACACTTTAGGCTATTCAAAAATAGCAGATATACAAGCTCATAGCGCGGCACCGAGTGCCGCGCTACGAGCTTGTATATCTGCTATTTTTGAAAAATCATGAAAATGTGTGCAAATCTTTGAACATAATATATTTTTAAAGCGGCCAAATACATATAATTTTGGGGGTCCTTGACATGAAAAATATTGAGCACCACTGATATAGAAACACATTGGGATTTAGGAGACATGTAGACTCGGCTTCAGGTCTCAATGGGTTAAGCATAATCGTCATCATTGTCATAATTGTCATAATCATTTCCATGTAAAGAAAAATGCTCATGATATTAAATAAAACAATGTCCAACATATGTCTAAGCTTTGCACTACCCTGATCGAGTGTTATTTGAAGCTCCAATGCATGCCTTTTGCCGTTTTTTTGCAGCTTTGTCGGAGAAGATTGGTGAAGCTGATTGGCTCTATACCAGTGGTTTTCAACCCTTTTCATTATCAAGGTCCATTATTTATTGAGCATTTTAGCCATGGGACCACCGTTTGATGAGATTTAGCCTCTCAGACCCAAAACGTAGAATATTTTATCGTTATCGCTGGATACAATGTTGTCCACAACTCCATGCTGTATTGATGTTGGCACCAATAGGAGAGATAACAGGCACACGTTGATCAAAATAACAATTCTTTGATTAAGTAATGCTGATGTTTAACAATAATTTAACTCTTGAGAGCGTGGTTTCATTTTACACTCTCAAAGAGTTAAAGATCTGTAAGGGTCCCCCGTCAAGGACCACTGGTGGTCCCCGGACCACTGGTTGAGAACCACTGCTCTAAACGCATCGGCGTCGCCCCCTTGCCGCCGAGCAAGACACCTGATGATGAAAGCGTCAGTTTTTGCAGCTTTATCATTTTACCTCCCCACATGCGTCACTATTGGACTACTACTTGTGAGAACGTGTTGTTTATTCACCCTTTTCATCCACTCATAAACTCTCTTCTCGACCGTGTCTCGCTGAAACCCCCTCATCGAGCGCCCCGCCCCGCTTCGCCACTATTATAGCTACAGCCTGCTTTAGCTATAGCGGCGGCGCGCCGCTAATCTGAATTGGCATAAATCATTGATTGAGCCGTGTGTGTAATTGATATGTAAATATCATGCTTAACCCCCATTTACACATCTCACTGCAGGGCAGGTCCCACACTCATTAGTGTGTGTGTGTGTGTGTGTGTGTGTGTGTGTGTGTGTGTGTGTGTGTGTGTGTGTGTGTGTGTGTGTGTGTGTGTGTGTGTGTGTGTGTGTGGTGTGTGTGTGTGTGTGTGTGTGTGTGTGTGTGTATTACTATATTACTACACTTGTGAGGACCAAATATCCCCACAAGCATAATAATTTGAGATATATATTTTGATAAGTATTACAAAACACACATTAACCACTTCAGCCCTATATACATTTCGGCCATTTGAAAATAGCAGAGCTACAAGCTCACAATGCGTCGCGATGCGACACATTGTGAGCTTGTAGATTTTCAAAAGATCGTTTATACATTTTGAACTTCTGCACAATGAGTACTTTTACTTTTAGTATTTAAGTACATTTTGAGTGTTGTAACAGAGTACATCTACATTGCAGTATTGATACTTTTACTTAAGTAAAACATTTGAGTGCTTTTTTTAAGGACCATTTTCCCGCTCCTCACAAAGAGAAATGGTTGGTTTATGGTTAAAATATAGAGATATGTTTACAATAAAATACTCAGGTTGGGGTTTTAGGATCAGGATTAGGATTTAGAGGTTTGGAATTAGAGTTTAACGTGATTTATACATTACCAGTTGCGTTAACAGTGTCGTGCACCGTCGAAAAATAGAAGACCTACAAGCTCGTTTGTGAGCTTGTAGGTCTGCTATTTTTTTGCCTTAAGGCTTACGGTAAAAAAAAACGCCAAAAATATATAAAAAATGTATATATATATACTAAAATCGCCATCCTAAAATGTTCATGTCCTCACAAGTGTAGTGATACAAACCTGTGTGTGTGTGTGCGTGTGCGTGTGCGTGTGCGTGTGCGTGTGTGTGTGTGGGGAGCCATGAGATGGAAAGAGTGTGTGAGAAAGACACTTGCGTGTGCATGTGTATACACGGGTGTTTGCAGATGTGTGTGTGTGTGCGTGCGTGTGTGTGTGTGTGTGTGTGCAGGGAGTGTCGAGGCATGTGAGGGGGGGGGGGTGTGGGGGCTTGTTTTCAAGTTACAAAAGAAGTTAATTAAAAATGAAAAAGAAAAAAAAAGAGAGAGAGAGAGAGAGAGAGAGCAAAGGGACGTCGGAGAAAGGTGGGGGGGTGGATGGAGGGAGGGGAGCGCGGAATGAAACATAGGAGAGAAAGAAAGGAGGTAGGGAAGGATGGAGGAGAGGATGGAGGGAGGGAAGGAGGGAGGGAGGGAGAGAGAAAAAAAAGTCGGGAAGTCGTGTTTTATTGAAAGCGGGTGGACAAACAGTGGATAATTGGCTGGGGCCGCAGGGGAGAGAGAGGAT
>NC_137620.1:10589331-10599331 GCF_963280865.1 Gymnoscopelus braueri | reverse complement strand
ATGGACACATATTTCCGCAACTAGGATTTCTTAGGACTTTTAGTATGTTGTTTTGGTGACTTCATAGAAATGGTTTGTGAAGACAAAAAGTTTGTTACAATAACTTTGATTTTGAGGTCCAAAATGAGCTTGTTTGCCTGGACTATACCCCCCTTTAAAATAATTGCTCAATGCTGACAGCCAGTCAGCAGGTGGTTTCATGAATGTATGTATATAAAATAAATTATAAACAAATTTCATACTTCAGCTAAAAAAGGCCCTTTGGCAGCCGGACTATTATATTTATAAACACTTCCCATTGTTTTCTGAGGCCATGCGTTGCACTGGACGCACCTGGCATAAATTAATGGACTACTTTCATTACCGTAAGCAATGAAATCCTTAGTTTTGTCGTTACCATTGGATCAATGTATTAATGTATTTATTAAGTAGCCGTGTAATAAGCGAGATCAATGGGGAGCGGGTCAATATTGAGAAATAAAGTAACCCCTTCAGGGTGATGAAGAGCTAATCACCCTGTCAGGGTTTATTTCTCAATAATACACTGCGAGGCCTTGTGAGCTTGTAGATCAGCAATTTTTGGGGAAGAGGTTTGGTGTGGAGGGAAAAAAGACCAAGTACAGAGCGAAAGGACAAGTTTACAAAGTATCGACGGTTTAAGTGGTTAAATGTCTGAAAGTACCATGAATTATTAATTAACATGAATCCAACATACACTGATGACAGTGCTGTCGACCAAGTCTATGAAGCTATCTATGAAATCTATGAAAAAGTTTAATCTGCGACACAATTTTATACATAATGTTTGCAGTCTTTCTCAGCTAACCACTGCTCTAAATCTCTTCACTGAAAAAAATAGCTAATATACAAGCTCACAACGCTATACCACTCGTTATGAGCTTGTAGGACGGCTGTTTTCGCCGAATGTTCGCCTATCATGACCTATCCAGAATAGTGATGCTAGGCTGCATGTGGTTAAAGACCCGTTAATTTGACTAAGGGTAAGTCACGTTTTTATAAAGTAACACCAAAAGACATGTCTGTTGGGTCTCTCTTTCAGCACCGAGACCAAGACACAATTAACAGTTAACACTTATCTTTCTCTCTAACACGTATGCACGCACGCACGCACGCACTCAAAAAGGTTTTCACTACGGACACACCCCCTAATTGTGACCAGAGTAGTGTCTGCTTGTTTTTTGTTTTGTTTTGTTCTTCGAGTCCTCTACATAGAACTACCTATTGTATATAAGGAGAAGTTCATAGTGAAAGAGTGAGTGGGCGGCAGTGGCTCAGGGGGTAGAGTGGCCAGTAGAGCCGGCCGGATGGGAACCGCAAGGGTCCCAGTTCGAATCCCGGGCTCCCCCAGAGTTAGTGTCGAAGTGCCCTTGAGCAAGACGCTGAACCCCTAATTGCTCCCGATGAGCAGGTTGGTGCCTCGCATGGGTGTATGAATGTGTGTGTGAGAATGGGTGAAAATAATGCACAATCTATGTAAAGTGCTTTAGATAAAAGCGCTATATAAATTTACCATTTACCATTTATTTTAGACACAGCCACAGTCTCTAATAGTACCCCGCACAGTATTTACATTGTACTTTCTCCGTTTCAAGACAGACCTCTTGGTGAACTTGAGTGACCCTCTGTTGGTCGTCAGACCTGGCTGTTTTCAGTAGATCTGATGAGCCAGCTAAACACCCTGAACAACAACAGCCTGCCAGGCAAAGATCAGCTCCTCAACTCAACTGTACGCCTAAGAGCATTTGGTTACACTTTACTTAAAGGGCAAGACCACTTTGGTAGAGGTTTGGGTTGTGTAGTTACCTTGCCATGATGTAACTCTAAAGGTGGACAAGAAATAAAAAATCCAACCCCAAACCAAACCCAGTACTGTTTTTTGTTGTTTTTATTTTGTTTACTTCCTGTTGATTTTACTATTTGAAGATCCGGATCCACGGATCCAGTCCGGGTTTTCTTCTTTATAAAAATCAAACTTTTTCTTGTCAAGGACCACCCAAAATTATATGTTTTTGGCCACTGATCCCCATCAAAATATGTTGTTCCAGGGACCCCCATCAGAAGCAAATATTTGAGTTAAAAATGGTTCAAAAAGATATATGTATTCAAAGATTTGCACACATTTTCATGATTTTTCAAAAATATCAGATCTACAAGCTTGTAGCGCGGCACTACGAGCTTGTAGATCTGGTATTTTTGAATAGCCAAAGTATAGAAATAATGGTTATATAAAATGACACAGATGCGTTCCTGGTCTTAATGGGTTAATGCGTCCCCTTTTTTTATCTCTGAATGTTTTTGTCTCATTCATGGTGGTTGTTTGTACTCTCCAACGCAGACAGGAAGTGAGTAGTGCAAGAGTCTGACTACTTTAAGCCCCCCCGAGCACAAACACAGACCCTTTTAGCATAGTACAGTCATAAAAATAACATAACATTAAAAAAAAAGTATAATGGCCAACTTTAACTTTGTCCTGTTGCTGTTGTTGTACTCCATATGTGGAGGCTGTGAAGTGCTCTCTAGCAGTGTTGCCATGTCCGCTTATAATAAGCGACTTTTAGGCTTGTTTTTTTTTTGCTGTTAAGTCGCTTGTAAATATGTGGGCTTGTTTAGCAATTGTAGTTGCTTATGTATGGCTTATTTTAACCCATTAAAGGGATCGTTCACCCCCAAAATGACTTTTTCTATCGATTTGTCACCCCGTGGAGATTCTTTTTGTTTTTGTCGCATTCCTAAGCCAATAATTTGATGACCGGCAGCAGTTCAGGTAGGAGGCACGAAGAGTCTCCTTTGTGTCTCCTATCGGAACCGCTGCCAACCGGTCCGCTGGTCATCAAATTATTGGCTTAGGAATGCGACAAAAACAAAATAATAGGGGTGAAAAAAAAACAATATTTTGGGTGAACTATCCCTTTAAGACCTAAGGCCTTCTAAATCAGTAGTTCTAAAAAAAAAAAAGAAATCGAGGACCCCCAAAAACACTTTCAAGATTTTTCAAAAAATGTTCAAAAATAGCAGACGTACAAGCTCGCAGTGCGGCACTGAGAGCCAGATGAAAATGAAAATACACTGTTGTTGACATCTGGCGACCAGCTTCTGTATTGTTCTGTTCCTTCCCATCTATCAGTCCGTCTATTGTTCTGTCTCGTTCCATCTATCTTATCGCTCCTGTCGTTCCTGTCTAATGGTTGTTATTGTTTGCTAGCTCACATGGATTTAAAGGAGTAGTTCACCCAAAAAATTACGTATTTTCTATCAATTACACACCCCATAAAGCCTTGAATTCATGGAGATTTTTTTGTTTTTGTCACATTCCTAAGCCAATAATTCAATGACCGAGTGGCTGGTCAGTAGGAGACTCAATTGACCTGCATTTGAGTCTCCTACCGCAGACTCCGCCAGTCATCAAATTGTTGGCTTAGGAATGCGACAAAATACTTGGGGGTGTATAGTTTATTAAAAAAAAGTACTTTTTTGGGTGAACTACTCCTTTAAGTTTGCCACGACTGATTTCAGTCATTTGGATTCCATTGAAGCCAAGCATGTCTTCTATTCTGTGGAAGCATGTTGCGCAGCGAAAATAGCCGATCGGCTATTTTCGGCTATTATTTTAAGATTAGCACATTTGGAGTGGTCAAACTAGCAATTATGTTCAGAAGCATCTTCCATAAATCCTAATAGTCTCGGATATTTCCTGTAAAAGCAACCGTTTAAAGCCTGGCAGTCTGTGATTCCTTCACCTGGTTGGCAGTGTGTAAGAACAGCAGGAACAATATTACTAAAACGTCATCAGTTTTGCGTTAATTGTTTAGAAAACAGCGCTACAGTGTTTCCTAAAGTCCTGTTTCACAATTTAGGACTCCATGAGCTCAAGCCAGTGTGTTTTGCCTAACCGTGTCAGTAGACACGAGAGGGGATGGATGGTGGTGCTGGTAGGGAGGGAGGCAGGGAGGGAGGGGGGGGAGAGGAATGTCTAACTATCCATCCATCCATTTATCTATCTATCTATCTCTGTGTCAGTCGTATTGTTGTTAGCACTGCCTCCGACTGGCTGAGAATAGGACAGCTGGAGCATGAAATCACTGAAAGACTGGGAGAGAGACACAGACACAGAGACAGAGACAGAGAGAGAGAGAGAGAGAGAGAGAGAGAGAGAGAGAGAGAGAGAGAGAGAGAGAGAGAGAGAGAGAGAGAGAGAGAGAGAGAGAGAGAGAGAGAGAGAGAGGGGAAGGGGGTGAGAGAAAAAATAGAAACGGAGAAAACAAGACAGGAGGCGAGAGAGAGAGAGGAGGAGAGAGAGAAAGAAAGAGGAATGGGGGGTCGCCAGCGTGCGAGCAGAGAGAGAGAGAATGATGGAGGGTCAATGGGTTAAGAGAGAGAGAGAGAGAGAGAGGGAGAGGGAGAGGGAGAGGGAGAGGGCGAGAGAGGGAACCAGAGGAAATTGTGGGGGAGGGAGACACACACATAGAAACAGACACCAAATCATTGTTTTCATTGTCTAATTTGAAACACTGAGTGAGAGAGAGGGAGAGAGTAGGGGGTGGTGGAGGATGGGATCAGAGCAGAGAGAGAGAGAGAAGAGGGGGGAATGTGAGATGGCTTGTGAAAGATGAATCGACTCCCCACACATTCCTGTCTGTCTCGCGCTGAAGTTACAAACGAACACACCGCCGCTTAAAGTCAGATCATACCTGCCTCTCCTCTTAACAACCCTGTCTAACCTCGCACACACACACACACACACACACACACGCACACACACACACACACACACACACACACACACACACACACACACACACACACACACACACACACACACACACACACACACACACACACACACACCAGTTGGTCTAAAACGTTGTCATGTTCAAATTCATATTTTTTTTGCCTGTGTGGACCCCTATCACAACATATTTGAGGCCAGGGATCGTCCTATATAAAGTTGGTGTTGCTAAAATGAAGTAGCCTAATTTACAAAAAAAATAAGCTTTCTTGCAGCAACTATATCCTACTATAAGATGGAGGAAAGGCGGACACTCTGTCCTCATCCATTCAAATACATGTTTTACTCCTCAGTGGGTTGACCAATCGATTTGCACATGTGCGTTGACCTTTTGAGCATTGACAAAGATGTTTTTTTTCTCCCACTTTTCCCCAAATTGAAGCTGTTTATAGTGTGGGATCTGTTAGTCGATATGGGGCATGTATACATCTCTGGGTATATGGACTCAGTGGTTCTCAAACTGACCCCCAGAGGGGTCATAGATTGGTTATTTTCACAATATTTATCTGTGGAACCGAATCAAACTAAATGTATTGCCGCAACTCCTGCAATTCCAAGTTCTTGTCTAGGTGTTCTTGTCAGTTCAAATACGACTATTTTGGGGGGTCCCAAGTTCAAATATGATATATTTTGGTGGGTCCCCGAGTTCAAATATGATTATTTTAGGGGGTCCCTAGTTCAAAACGGTCTGAAAATTATTAGAACCAGTGGACTAGTTAGTACATTATACGTCATACTGTACAGTATATATTTTAAACCATGGAGTGGGATGCATAATGCATAACATGCTCTCTCTCTCTCTCTCTCTCTCTCTCTCTCTCTCTCTCTCTCTCTCTGGTAGATCCCTAAATAAAAAAGGATTGTATTTCCATCCAGCCTGGGTCTCAGCAGGAAGAGACCAAATTAACTGTGTTTGTGTTCCAACTCCTGTTGCACGGAGAGAACACTGCCTTCACTTTGGACTATTTATAAAAGGGCAGCGAGCTAACTTTGTCTTTAATAGATCCTCGTGGCACTTTGGAGCAGAGTTTGCGCTCGCTCTTTTTATGTTTTAGAAAATACAAATTGTAAGACGAAAAGACAAAAAACATGAACTTGGGGGTCGGAAAGAAATAGGCCTTATTTGGGCATGGTTTCTGCCCGATTTGAATGCCATTTCTTCCTATACTTCCTATGCCCAAATTTGGAGAACGTGAGTCCATTTGACCTTCGCTATGGAAGAAAGTAATAGTTTAATATTCTGTGTGAGCCTTGTGACAGTGGGCACGAGAACACATGGTTGGTGGTTGTCGATTGGTCCACCAGCGGCTTGCGAAAGTAGCTCTGGACAGACAGACAGACAGACAGACAGACAGACAGACAGACAGACAGACAGACAGACAGACAGACCCTCTAGATGCTCCTTCCGAAGTTTTCGGAATGGCAGGTGACATAATAATACGCCACACTTCTTTCGTGAACAGGTCATATATTCAGGTTTTTAACACTGGTCAAGTGAGCTCAGGTCATCTGGTGATGCCAAGACCACAAACAAATACTAGTAATAGTATGTATTTGGCCACGCACGGACCCCCATCTAAAACATATTTTGTTTCCAGGGACCCCCACAGAAGCAAAGATTTTAGTTACAAATGTTCGCTTAAAAAATATGTTTATATTCAAAGATTTGCACAAATCTTCACGATAAAAAAAAAATGCAGATCTACAAGCTCAAAGCTTATTTTTGAATAGCCAAAGAAATCTAAAATGACACTGATGTGTTCCCGGTCTTATTGGCTTAAACATAATTTGTCCTATATAGATGTGATTGTGTTTTTCACTATTTCTGTACCTTGTTTTATTTTTCTGTGTATCTTGTGAATAGTATTTGTGATTTTATTGGTTATTGCCGTCTCTGTTTTATACGCAGAGCGACTTCACTTATGTTGCTGATAACTATATTTAGTCTGTTTTGCCTTTTTTCGTTTTTAGTTACATAGCAGGATTTTAACTATTGTCTGTTTATTATATTCGTTTTGTGTGGACCCCAGGAGGACTAGCGTCCACTTAGTGGAACCTAATGGGGATCCTAATAAAGAATAAAGAATAACTACAAATTGACGTCATTCAGAACTTCGGATGGGCGGTCTAAGAACCTTCTCTCAGAACTCGTGCCCCTCCAGATGTCCTGACTGTCCGAAACTGCAGTTCAGTAAACCTGTACCGAAACGGCAGTTTAGTTCAGTAAACTCGTCCCGAAACGGCAGTTTTTGCCGACGTTGGGAAGGATCATGTGTTGCTGACCTTTTAGCCGCTGTCTTCACTAGACAGAGAGGCTATCTGTAAGTTTGACATTGGACAGATGTCTAGACGTCCTCAAACATACAGATGTTTAGGACCCAGAGAGCGATTAATCCAGGACGTCTTAACGTTTACACTTCCTGTGTTTTAAAGCAGTTTAACAGTTCTCCTGAAACTTCATCGGACGTCGAGATGGATTAATCTCTTTCCTTCTTTCTTTCTTTCTTTCTTTCTTTCTTTCATTCTTTCTTTCATTCTTTCATTCTTTCTTTCCACCGCCTCCCCACTCTCCTTGTCCTTGTTTCTCTATAATAAATGGACAGATGGAATGTCTTCTTCTCTCCATTTATCTTTTCCCCCGGCTGCTCTTCTTTCACCCCGTCTCCCTCCCCACCTTTCTCTCCTCTGACTGACATTTATCTCTCCTCTCCTCTCCTCTCCTCTCCTCTCCTCTCCTCTCCTCTCCTCTCCTCTCCTCTCCTCTCCTCTCCTCTCCTCTGTAAGGGAAAGCAGTGTGATCTGTAAAGCACATTTCAAACGACGACGACAACAACACAATTCAAAGTGCTTTACATAAAACATTAGGCATTGAGACATTAAGACCCAGAGCATTAAGAGAGTGCACAGGAAGAAACACATTACACAAGGACATTTGAATATAATAAAACAGTTAAAACAGAAAAATAAGATGATTCAGTGCAGAATAAAGCGTTGAAAAATAACTCAGTAAAAGGCAACGGCAAAGTGAAAGTTTCCAGATATGTGGTGCATAAAAAATAAATACAAAATATTAACACTGCTTTAGTTCTGATTCTGGAATCAGAAAGTTGACCAGATTACTTTTATGGATGGCTCATGATCATAGATATACTGATAGACAGTGGTATAAAGTAACTAAGTACATGTACTCAAGTACTGTACTTAAGTACAATCTTGAAGAATCTTTACTTTACTGGAGTTCTTCCCATTTTCAATACTTTTACTTCTACTCCTATCTGATGTTATACTTTTACTCCATTACAATTAATCGACAACTTTAGTTACTAGTTACTTTGTATATTTTGATTATTATTACAAACAATACATTAACCACTTCAGCCCTATTTACATTTCGGCCATTTTCAGCCATTTGAAAATAGCCGATCTACAAGCTCACAATGCGTCGCGATGCGACGCATTGTGAGCTTGTAGATCGGCTATTTTCAAAAGATGTTTTAAACATTTTGAACTTGTGAAATGGGACATTATGCACAATGAGTAACTTTTGTACTTTAAATATATTTTGATACCAATACTTATGTACTTTTACTCAAGTACATTTTTAATTCCAGACTTTTACTTGTAACAGAGTATTTCTACATTGCAGTATTGACACTTTTACTTAAGGAAAACATGTGAGTACTTTTTCCACCACTGCTGATAGATATGTAGACTAAAATGGGGAGAGAGATGGGGGGATGACACGCAGCAAAGGTCTTCGTGATCGGGACTCGAACCCGCGACACGCTGTCAGGCTGGATTAGCAGCCTAGGTGCCCAGACGGCTACGCTAGCCGTCCGGGCCATGATGAGAAATGTAAAATGTAAAGAAACAGTAGTATTTTGAAATCAATGATCTTTCTCTCTGTGTCTCTGTCTTTCTATCTCTCAATTCAATTTCAATTCAATTTAAAGGAGGTTTATTGGCATGAGAAAACTCACGTTTACATTGCCAAAGCAAAAGTGGAACAAAAACAATCAAAACATGTACAATTAAATATTACATATCAATGGGAATAAATAGAAGTGTAAACTGAGTTGTGTTACATTGCAACTTAGAGGGAAGACTATCGCTCTCTTTCCTCTCTGCCTCTCTTGCTCTCTCTCTCTCTCATCTCTCTCTCTCTCTCTCTCTCTCACTCTCTCTCTCTCTCTCTCCTCTCTCTCTCTCTCTCTGTGTCTCTGTCTCTCTCTCATGGTGTGAGAGAACCTAATCTTTCTATATTGTTGTTTGGATTTCTGGAGGCTTTTGTCAAATCTCACCCATGTTTGTAGTTTTAGTGAGATCTGAGGCTTGTTGTGTGAATGTGTTTCATTGTACAGGGAGTGTGTGGTGGAATGTGTGTGTGTGTGTGTGTGTGTGTGTGTGTGTGTGTGTGTGTGTGTGTGTGTGTGTGTGTGTGTGTGTGTGTGTGTGTGTGTGTGTGTGTGTGTGTGTGTGTGTGTGTGTGTGTGTGTGTGTGTGTGTGTGTGTGCGTGCGTGCGTGTGTGTGCGTGTGTGGGAGCGCGAGAGAGAGGGCGAGAGAGAGAGAGAGAGAGAGAGAGAGAGACAGACAGATATATTGTAATACTGTCTTGTATAACATTTGCCAAATATGTGATTTTGCTAATGCGAGAGGCTATATGTATGCTTGGGGAAAAAAACTGTGTGTGTGTGTGTGTGTGTGTGTGTGTGTGTGTGTGTGTGTGTGTGTGTGTGTGTGTGTGTGTGTGTGTGTGTGTGCAATCTGGGAACCCAGTGCCAAATGAAAAGGAAAAACAGCGCCCTCTGCTGTTTTTGACTATCTCAGTTGGCTCTGGGCGGAAGAAAACGTAGCACCCGTGCGCAAGGAAACCGGGGTTTTGGTCTGCCTTCAGCGCATCACTTCCGGTGGTGCGACTATGTTTTCATTCCCACTAACAATATTTCTACACGGAACACTAACACCACTTCTCCCAGAGAACATGGATCGTTTTGGTTATAAGCCCACTTGTTTCTATGATGAAAGAATAAGTTAAAATGTGAATAGCTTTCGTGGTTTTGTCTGCTCCGCGGACGCTATTGTTAAATTAGTTTCGGTTGGTTTCGAGACAGGAAGGATCGACGGACACGTGAATCCCGCCCACTACATTTGATTGGGTAAAGCGCGGCCTGCTCCTGATCTGAAGGCACGCC
>NC_137620.1:10574331-10576831 GCF_963280865.1 Gymnoscopelus braueri | reverse complement strand
TTTCATACTTTAACCCATTAAGACCTGGAACGCATCTGTGTCACTTAAGATTTCTTTGGCAATTCAAAAATAGCAGATATACTTGTAGATCTGCTATTTTTGAAAAATCGTGGAGAAAAAAAATTAAATATTTTTTTAAAAAACTGTTAGGATTTAGAAAACATTTTTAAGAATCGTCTCAGGTCTTAATGGGTTAAGTACATTTTGATACCAATACTTTTGTACTTTTACTCGAGCAAATGTTTCATTCCGGACTTTCACTAACAGAGTACTTCTACATCGCAGCATTGATACTTTTACTTGAGTCGAACATGTGAACATTATTTTTCCACCACTCGTCAGGGGGGTCCTATAATCCCCAATAGAATTCAATAGGGCGGACCACCACACACACACACACACACACACACACACACACACACACACACACACACACACACACACACACACACACACACACACACACACACACACACACACACACACACACAGCAGCAGCAGTAATACTAGGAAGTGTCAGAAGAGCCACCTGTACTAAAAACGTCTGAAAGGCACTTTGGATAAAAGCCTCCAGAGAGAATGACATATGCTGCTGGTTGCTGAAGTCAATCCACTCCTCTGGCCTGATTGAATGGAAAGTGAATCTGACCCAGAGTCTAGTCTAGTGTTGCAGCTTTAACCCCTTCCATCCGGGATATACAGCGTCGTCTCTGTTCATTTTTTTTTTTTTTCAGATGTCTTTGGGCAAAACCTTTTCTTGTCAAGGACCCCCAAAATGTTTTTGGCCGCCGATCCCCATCCAAATATGTTGTTCCAGGGACCCCCGAGAACCAAAGATTTTAGTTGAAAATGTTGTTTAAAATATATATATATATTCAAAGATTTGCACAGATTTTCACAATAAAAAAAAATAGCTGATATATAAGCTCATATGGCGGCACTCTGTGCAGCGCTATGAGCTTGTAGATCTCCTATTTTTGAATAGCCCAAAGTATGAAATGATATGGATAAAGTGATTATACGCGGATGCGTTCCCGGTTGGAACGGGTTAAGCCTGGCAGCACAGGACGAGAGAGAGAGAGAGAGAGAGAGAGAGAGAGAGAGAGAGAGAGAGAGAGAGAGAGAGAGAGAGAGAGAGAGAGAGAGAGTTGGCCAGAAAGAGGGATGGAGACTGAGATAGATGAGAGGGGGATGTGGGGGGAGAGAGACAATGAATGAGGAGGGAGAGAGATGGACAGAAACTGAAAATGGAGGGAGAGGGACAGTGATTAAAGATGGCAGGTGAGCGAGAGAGAGAGAGAGAGAGAGAGAGAGAGAGAGAGAGAGTGACGGAGGGAGAGAAAGATGTGAGCAATGAAAAGATGCCAGAGAGAGAGAGAGAGAGAGAGAGAGGTAAAAATAAAAAAAATGTGGAGCGAGAGAGAGAGATAAAAGATGGCTGGCGAGGGAGCGAGAGTGAAAGAGAGAGAGAGAGAGACAGAGAGAGAGACAATGACTTGAGCATGCAAGAGGGAAAAAAATGACTGATGGTGTTTGAGAGAGAGAGAGAGAGAGAGAGAGAGAGGAAAGAGGGGAGAGAGAGAAAGCATGCGCGCAAGGAAGCAGGGGGGAAGAGATGACAGGAGAGAGAGAGAGAGAGAGAGAGAGAGAGAGAGAGAGAGAGAGAGAGAGAGATAGAGAGAGAGAGAAAGGAGGAGAAGGAGAGGTGAGTGTCCTTGCACTGTCAGGTCGATCGATGGCACATCATTTACATTACACTGACTTAACCCATTGAGACCGGGAACGCATCTCTGTCATTTTTACATTTCTTTGGGCTATTCAAAAATAGCAGATCTACAAGCTCATAAGCGCGGCACCGAGTGCCGCGCTATGAGCTTGTAGATCTGCTATTTTTGAAAAAATCGTGAACGTTGTTCAAATCTTTGAATATATATATTTTTAAAGCAAGCATTTGAACTCAAATCTTTTCTTCTGGGGGTCCCTGGAACAAACATAATTTGACATGGGGGTCCGTGGCCAAATACATGTCATTTTGGGGGGTCTTTGACATGAAAAAAAGTTTGAGAACCACTGATATTAAAGCAACAGAAGTTTTTCAGAAAAAAAACTGTTAGGATTTTATAAGACATTTTGTAGAATGGGCCTCAGGTCTGAATGGGTTAACTAGAGAGAGAGGGGGGGTGGGGGGGGGTGAAGTATGGCAATGAAGTATAGGGGGAACAGAGAGAGAGAGAGAGAGAGAGAGAGAGAGAGAGAGAGAGAGAGAGAG
Organism: Gymnoscopelus braueri; assembly: GCF_963280865.1. Lineage (NCBI taxonomy): Eukaryota > Metazoa > Chordata > Actinopteri > Myctophiformes > Myctophidae > Gymnoscopelus > Gymnoscopelus braueri. The sequence continues at coordinate 10,574,562 of NC_137620.1, read as the reverse complement.
AGAGAGAGAGAGAGAGAGAGAGAGAGAGATGGGGAGAGTTAAAGATGGAAGGAAGGAGGGAAGAGTGAATTAAAGAGAAAGATGAATAGAGTTAAAAAAAGGGAGGGCAAAAAGAAGCAAGGGATGGAGAAAAGACAGGGAGAATGGGAAAGGAGGGGTGGAGGGAGGTAGGGAGGGAGGGAGAGACGGGTAGTAGTGAGGGATGGAAGGAAAGAGGGAGAGGGGGGGGGC
>NC_137620.1:10565006-10574131 GCF_963280865.1 Gymnoscopelus braueri | reverse complement strand
TTGCTCACTTATGATCACTCATTAGCACAGACACACACACACGCACACACACACACACACGCACACGCAAACGCACATGCACACGCGCACGCACACACACACACACACTACACTACACTTTTGGTTGTATGTAGGTTGTCACATTGCACACGTGCGAGTGCGCGCGCGCACACACACACACACACACACACACTCCTTGCGTCCATGGAGACGCTACACTGCCGGGGGAGATGGGCTCGTTGTTTACGACCTTGCGGGCGCCATGGCGATGGGGGGCAGCGTCCAATCACAGACAGACATTTATCATACTGTTAGGAGTCATACAGAGAGAGAGAGGACAGAGAGGAGGTGGGGTGGCGTGTGTTTGCATGTGTGTGTGTGCGTGTTGGCTTGTGTGTGTGTGTGTGTGCGCGCGCGTGTGTGTGTGTGTGTGTGCGCGGCGCGCGTGTGTGCGCGTGCGTGTGTGTGCAGTAAGAAGAAAAGGAGAGAATGAATGAGTGTGAGAGAAGGATGGTGAGAAGGCATGAAAGACAGAGAAAGAAAAACACAAGATGGAGGGAGTGACGGAAGATGGGAAGACAGGAGTAAAATGAAGAGATAACAGGAGTAAAGAAAAGACTAATTGGAATCAGTCTGGGAACCCATTCGTTAATAAAAGATTTGTTTTTTTCCTTTTGTGTGTGTTTTTTTTATATCCACAATGGAAACACAATGGAAACAAGTTTCAGTTTTGTTATGTTCATTCACGTTTTTATTGTTGTATTTCAATAAAGAAATCTATTATATAAGACAGGAGTAAAAGAAAGAGGTAACAGGAGAAAAAAATACAAAAATATATGTGTAAAATCAAGAAGACAAGTTAATTAAAAAACAAATATATAAGTAAAATAAAGATAACAGGTATACAATTAACCCATTTTGGGCGGGAACCCCTATTTGTAACTGTACCTTTCAGACGGGAAGCCCTTTTGGGGTTCCTATGTACAGTATATAGCAACATACATTTGTTGTATTTTTTTAATAAATATTTGAAGTTTTTCAGAAAACCTAGGTCAGGATTTAGAAGGCGTTTTTAGAATCGGCCTCAGGTCTAAATGAGACGACAAAGTCAAATGAAGAGAACAGTGTAGGAACATGTGGCAATAAGGAGATGTAGAGAGGGAAAGAGACGTTATTATTTATTTCATAAAATCGTATAATTATAAAAGAAAGGAGGGAATTTGGAAAGAGTGGAGAGGGAGAAGATGTGTGTGTGTGTGTGTGTGTGTGTGTGTGTGTGTGTGTGTGTGTGTGTGTGTGTGTGTGTGTGTGTGGTGTGAGTGTGTGTGTGTGTGTGTGTGTGTGTGTGTGTGTGTGTGTGTGTGTGTGGTGTGTGTGTGAGAGAGAGAGAGAGAGAGAGAGAGAGAGAGAGAGAGAGAGAGAGAGAGAGAGAGATGAGAGAGAGAGAGAGAGAGAGAGAGAGAGAGAGAGAGACAGACAGACAGACAGACAGACAGACAGACAGACAGACAGACAGACAGACAGACAGACAGACAGACAGACAGACAGACAGACAGACAGACAGACAGACAGGACAGACAGACAGACAGACACACACTCAGTTACAGGCACTACACAGATACTGTAGATAGATAGATAGATAGATAGATAGATAGATAGATAGATAGATACAGTAGATAAATAGATAGATCTCACATTAGATTGCCATGGTTACACCAGAGGCTAGGCTATATAATATGGAAACCTATTGGAATCCATATTTGGACACGGGTTGGCCCCATTGTGAACCCATACATGGTCATGGGCGGAGGCCTTAGGGACAGTTTCATGACTCATCAGACTGGCATCATGAACACACTCAGACAGGCCATAAGGATATGGTTGTCAGGGTGCTGATATTGTGCATGTTGGCTCACTGGAAACTAGGGTGACCACCCGTCCCGAATCTCGTGGGACAGTCCCGAAATTGGACCGTCTGTCCCGCGTCCCGCACAAACGGAACAATGCGAATCAAAGAAAAAAAAAACTGCTATTATATTTATTTTGTCATTTCCAATATAGCGTAGCTATAGGATTATATCATATCCCCATAATAGTATTCATATTGTTTCCGCAATACTCATTGATGAGAAACGCAGCCCCAAAACACACTCGCCCCTATTTTTTCCGCCGACCGAGGCCGCCGGATATACCCGGGGCGAGTGTGTTTTGGGACAGCAACATGTGATTCCGTCACCGGCTTGTTTACAAGTCGAATTTGGGGAAAGAAAATAATCAGGAGCTCAACAACGTAATGAGAGGATACAAGAGCTATCTGTGCTAGCTGCAAAGTGTGCATATTTAAGCAAGTATTTTAAAACAGTGAAAGCTACAGAGGAAAAAGAAACAGAAAGTGATAGACCCCCGCCACGACTCAAACTAGCGACCACGGGAGTTTATCATCAAATCCAAAGATTCGTTGTGAATAATTATAAACAAACAACCTCCTGGTGCTTCCAAGTTGGGGGGTAGTTTGACCAAAACCGAAGGTATTGAAGAGGAGGACACGGAGAGTGTTACGGTCATCAGATATCAAAGGATTTAGCAGCTGCCATTCTGATAATGTTAGGAGCAATGGACCAGGCAACAGTGACACTACGACCAGGTAGGGTCCAAGTGTTTCCAAATGGACTGCAGTCTGCACAGAACCCTATCCATCAGATCCAAAGTAAACTAGGTATTTTTTTGCGACCAAAAGACCATGTATTATGAAGTTGACCAAAGTTTCTCAGCTGCATTATATTTGTTATTATTGTCTGTCTATCCTCTGAAACAATAGTGAGAACTTACTTAAGCTGCAGGGGGCGTCATGGCCATTCACTGGGCGTACGACGCAACACCCTCACTCTCACAGATCCGTGATTTCATACCCCCCACTTTTTGCAAAATAAATTATATTTCTTTAATTGAATTACATTTTTTTGATAATAAATCGGTAAAATCAGGCTAAAATAAGAATGAATTAACCTAATCCTAACCCTAAAACCGAAATAAAGTAACCAATCAAATCCGCCCCATAACCGAAATTGTTCGCGTGCATGTGTCCCGCGATGTCCCGCAAAAGGGGTTCACCTGTCCCTCAATGGGCCTGTTTGGAGGTGGTCACCCTACTGGAAACACTCTGCTACACCAGTGGGTCTCAAAGTGTGGTCCAGGGACCCTCATGGTTACTTGAGGGTGTTCCAAATGGCCCCTTACGGGTGTGTAACTCTGGGAGTGTACAAATGGAACCAAGGGTCCATTTGGTTCCATTCGTACACTCTCAGAATTATGGGGGCCCTTGAAATTAAAAGGTTTGAGAACTACTGTGCTACACTAAATGGAACAGAGCCTTAATTAGAATCAATGGTAACACCTGTGAAGGAAGTAAGGAAGAGGCCCAATCTTTTTCCAATATGGCTGCTGTGCATAGAGCCTATTGGCTGGAAGGGCAGCAAGGGCCGGGTCTTCACTCAGAAGAGCCAATAGAAGCATACCCTACTTTATCATCAATTCTACAAAAACGTTTATCATGGTAATTGAAAGAAGACTTTTAACCAGCGACTGAAAACAAAGTATTTACGACACTGATTATTACTAAGATAGTAAAATCGAGTGTAAAGTCCGGTCAAATCCCCATTGTAATCAATGGCATGGTAATTCTTCTGCAGCTAGCAGGGAGGGAAATGATGACACTTTCTCTAGGCCATTAATGGAGAATTCCGGACTATCCTTTTCCTTACCTTTATAACATAGGCCTACATGGGCAACTGGCGGCCCGGGGGCCACACTCACTTAATGCGGCCCGCAGGTTGATTACTGATATATTATTGATTTCAGCTGTTACAATTGCAAACACGACCCGCTTCTTCAGTCTATATTAGTAGCTTAATGACTAGTACTAGCATTCTATTGTCTTTTCTATGTCCAATGTATTTGTATTTAAGTTCATAAAGTTAACATAAGTATAACTACATGCATTTGACATGAAATCAAAATGTTACTTTTCAGGATTCCAATAAAAAAATAGCTAAATTAATTCTGGAGCGATACAAATACGCAATGTAGCGCGTATTTTTATCGCTCTGAATTAGCGGAGTTATGAAAATGTTCTACTGTACTACTCGTCCCAGGACATGTAAAGGTAACACAGGACATGTAAAGGTAACACAATAATTTTAACCACTTTAACCTTCTATACTTTGGCTATTCAAAAATAGCCAAAGCATAAAATATGGTTAAAATGATTGTGACGCTATATTATCAAATTTTGCTGGGGACCCCCTGGAACGCCACCTAAGGACCCCTGGGGGTCCCCGGACCCCACTTTGAGATCCAATGCCCTAGCCAACATGTGCCCTTCCAGTCAAACGTTTGATGTCTTGGGAGTGAGAATGCGTTGGAGCGAACCTATAGCCTATAGCTTGTCAGCTTGGGGACTATTTTACAGTATATAGGGGTAGATAAATAAATATATATCTAGAGACATAATAAGGCCAAACATCAATAATTAATGAGCAGCAATAGAGGAGAAATCAATGCTTATTTCCATTGATTCAGAGCGGTTGAGTTTTTTTCCAGCCATGTAGGTGATTTTTAATGTGACGTCTTTCTTTCCTTTAATACCACCTCTAGCTCTCTCTCTCTCTCTCTCTCTCTCTCTCTCTCTCTCTCTCTCTCTCTCTCTCTCTCTCGCTCTCTCCCTCGCACTCTGTCTCTCTCTCTGCCTCTTTCTCCCTCTCTTTTCATCTCTGTAATGCCTCATATTTCTCTCAGTCTTTCACTCCATCCCTCTTCCCCTTCTCTCCCCTTCTCTCCCTTTGTCTCCTGTCTTCATGAATCTTGACAATGCATGTTCTTCCACCTTTCTATTCCTCCACCCCGATTTCTTTCTCTTCTGTCTCTCGCTCTCCTTTGGCATTTGTACAATAGGGTTTGTGTCCACAGAATTTATTTTGTTTTTTCTTTTCTGCCATGATTTTTTTTTTTTTTTTTTTTTTTTAAATCACCATCCCTGTCCTTGTTTTGGGGAGGGAAGCCGGGCATTGTGTTCGTATAGACTATAGACGCTAGACAAAGCCGGCTGCACCGTGGTGGATTCTATAACCATAGACTGTATAAAAAGAATGGACAGCGTCACGCCCCTAGACTCTACAGACCGTAAATGAAGCCGATTGATCAGCTGTGTGCAATCCTCCATCTTTCAATATCGCGTCATATCCTGCAGAATGACACCAGACCATTATTGGTTGGGTAGCTTGTCAATCAAAAGCGGGGGCGGGGAATGAATGCTATTGCTTGTGTTGCTTGTCAATCAAATCATCCCGCCCCTCCCAGAGCATAACCTACTTTAATCAATTTTAAAATAAGTGGGACCATAATTAACCAAAACGCATATCATGATGATTGAAAGGAGAGTTTAAACTAGCGACTGGAAGCATATAGTAATTATGACCATTTTTATTAAAGGTAGGGTAAGTGATATTTTTTGGTTAAAACAAAAAGTATTTTGTTAAAAGGTTAAAATACTATATTCTGATAGTAATCATTGCTATGGAGTGTTTTTTCAGTAACAGATGCCTCCCTGTCTCTCCAGCTCTTTAATAAACAGAAAATACATTTTTCGGTAGGTGTCAAAATCTCAGCCAATCAGGAGAAAGTACCCATTTTTAAGCTGAATTTGTATAGTGTTCCAGTTCCAATTGTGCATGCTCATTTCTTAGTGTCATCACTACCAATTTCACTTGTTTCATCTGTATCCTGATTGAGTTCTCTGTCCTGGTTGGATAAAATTGGAAATGAAACTGAAACTGAAACGAAAATGCATTTTCTGTTTAATAAAGAGGTGGAGAGACAAGGAGACTCCTAATACTGAACAAACACTCTATAGCAATGAGTACTATTAGAATATAGAGCTATTTAACAATTATTTTAACCAACGCAAATCACTTACCCTACCTTTAAGGTAAGAAAATCTAGTCTAAAGTTTGCCAAAAACCCACCCGCTTGCGTTAAAATAAATTATTTCTGACACCCGCAGGGGTAAAACAGCGAAACTACAGGCCATTCATATGAACTGTCTCTTCCGTATTGGCGTCACTGTAAAAATCTCAGGCTGGCTCCTTGATTCTAACCCACAACCTGGTTTGGTGGTGGGCAGGCACTTTGCCACTGCTTCACACAAACGCCTTTTGCCATGCATTTCTAAGGTAGAATGGTGCTGGAGCGCTCCTCTTCCCAGTGCAGCCCCTTGCTTTTCAGCACTCTAGCCATCCAGTGTTGTGAGCTTGTAGATCTGCTATTTTCGGCTAATGTTCCCCACCACACAATGATTTTGACGGCGTTGGTGTCACAGCAACGGTTGACGGGTTGAAACGTTGCGTCATCAGCGTCAATAAACACTTTGTGCTCTCAGTGCATTTAGGAAGAGGATGGATAAAAGCTCTCTCTCTCTCTCTCTCTCTCTCTCTCTCTCTCTCTCTCTCTCTCTCTCTCTCTCTCTCATTAGTTTATTGAAATGTCTTGATGTTGACTTTGATCAATTGTAAATGATATGGTTCCATTAAATTAAGGATCGGTTTAAGGTCAAAGGTCTCTCTCTCTCTCTCTCTCTCTCTCTCTCTCTCTCTCTCTCTCTCTCTCTCTCTCTATCTCTATCTCTATCTCTCTCTCTCTCTCTCTATCTCTATCTCTATCTCTCTCTCTCTCTCTCTCTCTCTCTCTCTCTCTCTCTCTCTCTCTCTCTCTATCTCTATCTCTATCTCTCTCTCTCTCTCCCTCTCTCTCCCTCTCTCTCGTTTGTCCTTGGTGGAGCATTAGAATGCAGTGGGTGAAAACTAGATGAGTAAACAATGTATAGACAACTCACTGGGGACGTCAACACACACACACACACACACACACACACACACACACACACACACACACACACACACACACACACACACACACACACACACGAGGTCACATGGACACATGCGCGGATACGTCCAGAAGCATCGACTGACATTGTATAACACACACACACACACACACACACACACACACACACACACACACACACACACACACACACACTCACACAGTTGCTGTGTGTGCGCGCGTGCGTGTGTGTGATGCCGCCTGTCAATCAATCACACACTAATTCCCAACGTTCCGTGGTCACCATTAGCGACGGGGTCGATGCTCGGTAACCGTGGACACGGCGGACAGGCATCGATCTGTGCGTGTGCGCGCGCGTGTGTGTGTGTGTGTGTGTGTGTGCGCGTGTGCGTGTGTGTGTGTGTGTGTTTGATAGTCATGATTGAGAGTTGTATTGTGTCTCTCTATCGATTACCCTCCGGTTGCACTGAGGCAAAGCGGGCATTAGGACTCTGTGTCCGAGTGTGTGTGTGTGTGTGTGTGTGTGTGTGTGTGTGTGTGTGTGTGTGTGTGTGTGTGTGTGTGTGTGTGTGTGTGTGTGTGTGTGTGTGTGTGTGTGTGTGCTTTGGTCTATTTCTGTACCCTTATGCTGTGTGTTTGCGAGAGACCATATTATGTATATTTACATGTGTCCGTGCGTTTGTGTGCGTGTGAGTGTGTGTGTGTGTGTGTGTGTGTGTGTGTGTGTGTGTGTGTGTGTGTGTGTGTGTGTGTGTGTGTGTGTGTGTGTGTGTGTGTGTGTATGTGTGTCAGCTGCAATCAATATAAATACAGTTCTCTTCCTTCAGGGAACTTCATTTTCCATTTTTACACTCCCTTCCCCCCCACCCCCCACATCTCTCTCTCTCTCTCTCTCTCTCTCTCTCTCTCTCTCTCTCTCTCTCTCTCTCTCTCTCTCTCTCTCTCTTTTCTCCCCGTCTATCTGTCCATCCCATCATCCATCAAGTCCCTTTTCTTTACCTCACTCCATCTCTCTCTCATTCTCTCTGTCTCTTCATTATTCTCTAAAGCTCTGGGTGACGTCTCATGATATATGTACAATTATGGTTCTATCACTACATGTCATAATATATTATGAAGTATTATGTATGTAGCATGATCATGTCATCATTTATCATAAAGCATTATGTATGTAGCATGAGCATGTCATCATTTATTATAAAGCATTATGTATGTAGCATGATCATGTCATAATTTATTATAAAGCATTATGTATGTAGCATGATCATGTCATAACGCTGATATTAGATTGTTGATAATAAGGCCCTCTAGAGTTAACCATTATGGCAATCATAACCACATCATTATTATATCAGAACATTTTGAAATATAATATAATCCTTTAAGAATGTGGCATTACTGTCATGAGACTATTGTAATCAGATTTTTTACATTAATTGTTTTTACCCCCTTTTCTCCCCAATTTAGTCGTTATGCCTATTAATTCCTCCCCACACACATGTCTGTGTTGGATATTATTTTAGAAAATAGCTGATGTACATGAGCTTGTAGATCAGCTATCTTCCAAATGTTTGCCTCTTTCTTGGGTAATATTTGACAATTTGGCCAATTGTTGACCATTTTTTTATAGTACAGTTTGTTGATTACCTTTGAAGCAATGAAAATTTCATTGCAGAGGTGTTAAAAAGGCTAAAAGGTCTTAAAAGTCCTTAAATTGTAACTTTAGAAAAGTGCATATACCCCTAATACACTTATACTGTATGTTGGTTTGTTTACTGTTGGGTGAGAAAACAATATTGTTGAACATTAATCCATTCAATCCGGGAACACATCTCTGTCATTTTAGATTTCTTTGGCTATTCAAAAAAAGCAGATATACAAGCTCATAGCGTTGCACGAGTGATGCGCTATACAGTATGAGCTTGTATATCTGCTATTTTTGAAAAATTGTGAAAATGTGTGCAAATCTTTGAATATATATATTTTTAAAGCGAACATTTGTAACTGTCAAATGTCTCAACACATTTTTCTGAAAAACTATGTTGCTATATCAGTGGTGCTCAAACGTTTTGTTGTTGGCCGCCGATCCCCATCAAAATATGTTGTTCCAGGGACCCCCCAGAAGCAAAGATTTGAGTTTAAAATGTTGTTTAAAAAATCTATATGTATTCAAAGATTTGCACAAATGTTCAAGATTTTTCAAAAATAGCAGATCTACAAGCTCG
>NC_137620.1:10552506-10560006 GCF_963280865.1 Gymnoscopelus braueri | reverse complement strand
AACAATGTATTACAATTAAATGGAAGTACAGCGATGTGTAAAACAGTGCTGTGTTACATTGAAACTTAGAGAAAACTATCTTACACACAGTGGTGTAAAGTAACTAAGTACATGTACTCAAGTACTGTACTTGAGTACAACTTTGAGGTATTTTTACTTTCAATTTTCAATACTTTTACTTTTACTCCACTACATCTCAGAGGCAAATATTGTACTTTTACTCCACTACAATTATTTGAAAACTTTAGTTACTAGTTACTTTGTAGATTTTGATTATTATTACAAAACATACATTAACCACTTCAGCCCTATATACATTTCGGGCCATTAGAAAATAGACGATCTACAAGCTCACAATTGGGTCGCGATGCGACGCATTGTGAGCTTGTAGATCTGCTATTTTCTAAACATTTTATACATTTGAGTACTTTATACTTTTGGTACTTAAAGTACATTTTTATACCAATACTTTTGTACTTTTACTCAAGTGAATTTTGAATTCCGGACTTTTACTTGTAACAGAGTATTTCTACATTGCAGTATTGATACTTTTACTTAACATGTGAGTACGTTTTCCACCACTGCATACACAAACCATAAGAATTGTGCACGTACTGTCAGAAATAGTTATACATCCACATAGGAAAGGTTAGCTTGGGATAAACTTTTTAAATAAATGACAGCAGTATCTCTCTCTCTCTCTCTCTCTCTCTCTCTCTCTCTCTCTCTCTCTCACTCTCTTTCTCTCTCTCTCTCTCTCTCTCTCGTCCTAAATATCCCCATTCTCCTACGGTATATAGGTTCCTTTTTGTTTTCTTCATTATTATTATGAATCTGTTGCCTTTCTTTCCGTCCTCTCTCTCTCTCTCTCTCTCTTCTCCTCGCTCCGTCCCCACACTAGTTTGTTTTTCCTTCCATTGTCTCGCAGTCGTTTTTCCCAGCTCTGCCCAGAGTGTCTGTTACACCGAGAGAAACAAACAACAACAGAGGGAGAAAAAAGAAAGAAATATCAACTGAATGAAATGAAAGAAGAGGAAAGACAAGAGAGGTGAAAAGGAGGGGGGCAACGAGGGAGTGAATAAAGGAAAGGGGGGGTTGAGAATAGAAATGAGAGGGAAAAGGAGAGACAAAAGAGAGAGAGAGAGAGAAATGGTAACTCTATCAGGGCATTTATGAGGTCAGCGGGAGAAAAGAGTTTCAGAAGAAAGGAAAGAATCAAAGTAAATTAGAGAAACTCTAGCCTGTTGCCGAGAGAAGAAAGGATATCTCTCTCTCTTTCTGTTTCTTCTCTTTTTAGGTCTCTCTCTCTCTTTGTAAATATAGAATATAGATGATAAATGTGACTTCGTCACTGAGAATGAAATGAGAAAGAAGAGAGAGAGAGAGAGAGGACAAAGAATGAAACGAGAATGGGAGAACGGAGAGAGAGAGAAATGTAACTCTATCACGCCATCAGTCAGGTCAGTTGAATAAAAGAGATGTTTGAGGGGAAAAAAACCACAGTTGAATGTAAGAAAGACTGAGAGAAAAAAACAGAAAGAAGACACTGTTGACTTTTTTTGTTTTCTCGGTCGGTAATTCAACAGGGGAACAAACGCGTGCTGTAGGACAAGTGTGACGCGCGCACACACACACACACACACACACACACACACACACACACACACACACACACACACACACACACACACACACACACACACACACACACACACACACACACACACACACACACACACAGCCAATCATATTGTCAGCTAAATTTAAAGTAGTTCAGTCGCTCTGTGGGTTTTTATAAATAACTAGAGGTTCGGGCCGCTACTCGGCCCTCACATCTAGTAGCCTGCAATATAGGCTATGCACTATTATTACAATTATTGTGGTCAGGCTACATATTTAATGACAAACACGATGCAACAACAGGGGAGTCAGGCACACACACACACACACACACACACACACACACACACACACACACACACACACACACACACACACACACACACACACACACACACACACACACACACACACACACACACACACACACACACACACACCAATCTTTTGAAACATTTACACATACAAAAAATGTAAAAAACATCAGACAAACATAAACTCACAAATACCGAAATAACTGAGTGAAATAATAAACATGCGTACATGATTATACAAATAAATACAATATAAAACAAGCAAAGTACTCAGCGATATAATATAATCATCCACACAAACAAGAATTACAGACAAATACAGGACAAATACAGGACAAATACAGGACAAATACAGGACAAATACAGGACAAGTACAGACATACACAAGTGCACAGACAGACAGACAGACACACATCACATACTGTATTGCACACTCATCATAAACACACACACACACACACACACACACACACACACACACACACACACACACACACACACACACACACACACACACACACACACACACACACACACACCTTGGGGTCAACCTCACTCATGTATTATCTATGAGGGAGGAGATCAATATGTATCAATCGAACCTTGACTTCACACACCATGGACAGAAAAGGACTGTGTGCGTGTGTGTGCGTGCGTGCATGTGTGTGCGTTTGTGTGTGCGTGTATGTGTGTCTGTGCGCGTGTGTGTGCGTGCGTGCGTCCTCACTGTACATCCCTTCCTTTCATTGTATTGAGGTCAGCATTTGGAAGCATGTATTCTGACACGCACACACACACACACACACACACACACACACACACACACACACACACACACACACACACACACACACACACACACACACACACACACACACACACACACCGCAGTGTTGTTGGGTGAATATGATATTAGACGGCCCTGTCTCCTTTACATAAGGACAGATCTGGTGTCAGTATTGCTGTACATTGTTTTCAACAACCATTCAAAACCACAACACCTGCTTTTCCTTTTTTTCTTTTACTGCTGCGCTCATTTCATCTCAGTCTCTCTCTCCACTGCTTGAGACTCTCACTCACATGGAATTGGCGTGAGGACTGCTTTTATGTTGCCATCAACGCTGCGCGCGCGTGTGTGTGTGTGAGTGCACGTGACGCACACGTGTGTGCGTGCGTGTGAGTGTGTGTGTGTGTGTGTGGTGTGTGTGTGTGTGTGTGTGTGCTTGTGTTTTATAGTTAAAAAAAAGGGTTTTTTAGAGATGGGCTTACAATTACAAAAGATTCAGACCTGGTCGCTTGTTTCTCTTGCGAAATCTGGCAACACTGACAGTGAGGGAGAGAGAGATGGCGTGAGGGTGGAGAGAGGTGAATGAGTGAAGGATAGGGATGCAAGAGAGAGAGAAAAGGATGAAAAGAAAGGAGGAAAATGGGGTATTTGCTTATCTCCTAGGGAAATAATTGGTCTGCAATGACCCAAGAGTGTTGTGCTCACAGGGGAGCAGTTAGGGGGGTCAGTGGAGCACTTTGACCGTGTGGACATCAGAAGCTCCTTCAGGCTTCATGTCACTCTGCATTCTGAGCCACTGCCGCCCCCTGTGAAAGATATGCTGCAGCTGTAATAATGAAAATCATCATTTTGAATTATAATTTTAGATGACAACAATATTTTCATATATGGGGGTCCCTCCCTGGCACAAAATATTTTCAGGGCCAAATGTGTAGCAATTTGGGTGTCGTTGACATGAAAAAAATAAACACTGCTGTTGTAGAGAATGACAGAGGCAGACAGACAGACAGCCAGACAGACAGAGAGGTAGCTACACAGTAATATCCTCAGTGTTAACTGAACTCAGCGTTAACGTACATACAGAGTTAAACTCAAAGCATCTGCCCTGCGTAAAGTATGGCATTATTTCCGACATCCGGTGGTCCTACTGGCCCCATTATAACTAACTCCAACTAACCCTATCCCTAAACCCTAACCTCACACTATCCAAACGTTGTCGGACTATACTGGACGTCAGAATAACGGGATGTCGGAATAGGCTCTATGCACAGCAGCCATATTGGAACGAAAATGGGCCTTACTTCCTTCACAGGTGTTACCAATGATACTAATGACGGCTCTGTTCCATTCTGGTCAAACAGAGTCAGGGTGCTGATATTGTGCATGTTGGCTCACTGGAAACACTCTGCTACACCAGTGTGGGTCTCAAAGTGTGGTCCAGGGACCCTCATGGTTCCTTGAGGGGGTTCCAAATGGCCCCTTACGGGTGTGTAACTCTGAGAGTGTACAAATGGAACCAAAGGACCCGTAAGGGTCCATTTGGTTCATTTGTACACTCTCAGAGTTATGGGTCCTTGAAATTAAAACGTTTGAGAACCACTGTGCTGCACTAAATGGAGCAGAGCCTTCATTAGAATCATTGTAACACCTCTTTCTAATATGGCTGCTGGGCTATTGCGAGCGGAACCCATGTACCCAGCTCTCTGTGGTGTCTGAGGGTTTCACCTACACCAACACATTGTTTAATTCATACGCGTTAGATACATGGAGACTAGCTCCTTCCTACCTCAAGGAATTGGTCTCCCGCAACCCTCGGCTCGCGACCGCCGCTCTACAAACACCAACCTCCTCAAAACCCCCCAAGACCAACCTATGTACCATGGGGGGCGACCAGGCCTTCTGGTGGGCCCGCCCCCCGACTGTGGAACGCCCTCCTGCACACCTGAGATCACCACAGTTCGTTTTAACAAAGCATTTTGTATAAGCTATACTGGTTTTACTCTAGGGTTTATTATGCCCTCATGTTTTTAATGTTTTGTTTCTCTTTCTTCTATCTTTAATAGTGGTGTGATGGTTTTATGTAAATGCTTATTGTAGCACTTAGAGATTTAACCACATGTAAAGGGCATTATAAATACAATCCATTATTATTATTATTATTACTCATATTGTTACAGGAGAGAGGGTGAGAGAGGATGACACAGAGGATGGAGAGAGAGAGAGAGAGATGGACAAAAAGAGGAAGTGTGAACGAGGGAGAGGAAACAAGATGGAGGGAAGCGAGAAAACAGGGAACGAGTTAGGAGGGGGGGAAAGGGGGGGGGGGGCGGAGAGAAAGAGACAGGCGAGGAACGGAGGGAGAGAGAAAGGACGTGAAGGAGGTAGAGAAGAAGAGCAGGTGTGAGGAAGACAGAGAGAGGCTGACTGAAAGATGAAGGGATGAATTGATGGTGGCGGGAGAGGAGAGAGAGAGAGAGAGAGACAGAGAGAGAGACGTAGTAAAGGAAGATGGATGGAATGAGTGGAGCTGGCCAAGGAAGGAGTGACAGTGTGAGAAAAGGAAAGAGAAGTGAGAGAGAGAGAGAGAGAGAGAGAGAGAGAGAGAGAGAGAGAGAGAAGAGAGAGAGAGAGAGAGAGAGAGAGATAGAACATCTGTCCATCTGTTTACCCTTGCTTTCTTCCCCTGGTGTAAATGGCAGAGGGGACGGAGCCCAGCTGTCTCACACACACACACACACACACACACACACACACACACACACACACACACACACACACACACACACACACACACACACACACACACACACACACACACACACACACACACACACACACACACACAGGGGCTGGGGAGTTGGTCGGCAGTAATAGAGAGAGACTGCCGCTAATTCAAACTAATGGAGAGAGATGAAGACGGATGAGAGAGAGAGAGAGAGAGAGAGAGCGAGAGAGAGAGAGAGAGAGAGAGAGAGAGAGAGAGAGAGAGAGAGAGAGAGAGAGAGCAACACAACAGCAAGTATTAGATGAAGAGAGCACTTATACTGTACACACGCACACATGCGCGCGCACACACACACACACACACACACACACAGAGGTGTAAGAGGCGTACACTGAGGGTCAGAATGAGTGAGGGAGAGAGAGAGAGAGAGAGGACGAGAAAGGAAATGAGACACATACCACACGAAGAGAGAGCGAGAGAGACAGCATGAGAGAGAGAGAGAGGGAGTTAACTCCTGACTTAACTGGATTTATCTCTTGGTTCAGACAGCAGCTTCTGTTCTTTCACACAACAAACCACTTTCTGTTTTATATTTCATCCATCTGTACCGCTTAACTCCTCTGAGGTCATTTAATTTCTCCATTTGTAACTCTGAGTGTACAGTAGTATCTATCTATCTCCCACTGAATACATTCCTCCAGGGTTCCATTTATAAACAGAGGTGGGATTCTTTACTTTTTTATGAATTGCTCCTCGATTTGCTTTGACCTTTTTGGTTCAGACCGTCAGGCTGTGCACTCACCCAGCAGTGTGTAAAGTAACTAAGTACATTTACTCAAGTACTGTCTGAAGTACATGTATCTTTTACTTTACTTGAGTATTTCCAATTTTCAATACTTTTACTTCTACTCCACTACATCTCAGAGGCAAATATTATACTTTTACTCCACTACAACAATACTACATTAGTTACTAGTTACTTTGTAGATTTTATATTATTATTACGAAACGTACATTAACCACTTCAGCCCTATACATTTCGGCCATTTGAAAATAGCAGATCTACAAGCTCACAATGCGTCGCGATTGTGAGCTTGTAGATCTGCTATTTTTTAAAACATTTGTAAACTTGAAATGGACATTCTGCATAATGAGTACTTTCTACTTTTGGTACTTTTGGAACTAAGTTTTTGATACCAATACTTTGGTACTTTTACTCAAGTGCATTTTTAATTCACAGTTTTTTACTAACAGAGTATGTCTACATTGCAGTATTGATACTTTTAACTTAAGTAAAAAAATGTGAGTGCTTTCTCCACCACTGTCACCCAGCGCTACTTCTTCACACATGAGTGTCTCCGAAAATAGCTGATCGATAGCTCATAACATGTCATATCGCAATGCGTTGTGAGCTTTTAGATCTGCTATTTTGACTTTTGGAATCAATCTGAAAGTGAAAGTGGCTCTGTGGGTTTTATTTATATTGCAAAATAGCAGATCTACAAGCTCACACTTAGTGCCGCACTGCGAGCTTGTACGTCTGGTATTTTTGAACTTTTTTGAAAGAATATCGAAAATGTCTAGAAAATATTTAATAATTTTGATTTCTTTCGAACATAAATCTTCTCTTCTGGGGGTCTCTGGCACAAAACATTTTCAGATGGGGGTCCGCGGGCCAAATACATTATCAATACGTTTGAGAACTACTGCTGTAAAGTAACAGTTATGGACCTTTTTTTTTGTTGCAATATCTGCAGTATGACCTTTGACCTTAACAACTCCTTAAAGAAATCTTCATTCTGAGCCCCAGACACCATGGTGATCCAACCCTCTCTGTCTCTCTGTCTCTACCCAGGAGGGAGCGAGTGCTCCTGGGATAAGGAGCGTCTCACCAGCCCCCCCTCTGGAGCCCACGCCGGAGGAGGTGCCATGGGAGGCGCGAGGGGGCCGTCCATCGGAGCTGTCAATCAACAGCAGCTGCAGCAGCAGCAGCAGCTATTGGCTAACAGTGAGTGACGCACACTGACAGATACACACTATTAACACATTACCTG
>NC_137620.1:10540006-10542506 GCF_963280865.1 Gymnoscopelus braueri | reverse complement strand
TCTGCTATAAGTACAATTCAATATTTACCTGAGTAAATGTGCAAAGGTATTGGCATCAAAATGTACTCAAAGTACCGAAAGTAAAAGTACTCATTGCGCAGTATGTCACATTTCACGAGTTTTCAACAAATCTTTTGAAAGCGGAGTAAAAGTAAAAGTGTTGAATTTTGGGAGTAAAAAAAGACCTCAAAGTTGTACTTAAGTACACTACTTGAGTACATGTACTTAGTTACTTTCCACCACTGCAGATAGCTTATGCTGATTGGTCAGCTGCCATACGTTCCCCAGGTGTTATGTTACAGCCGACCAATCAGCAGGTCTCTCCACGTGTTGAACTGTAAGTGCGAGCTAGCCGATATTTCCTGGTTGTCTTGGTGAATAAATCATGCTACTGTATGTATGGGACCTGGGTATATATCACACTGTATGTATGGGACCTGGGTATATATCACACTGTATGTATGGGACCTGGGTATATATCACACTGTATGTATGGGACCTGGGTATATATCACACTGTATGTATGGGACCTGGGTATATATCACACTGTATGTATGGGACCTGGGTATATATCACTAACAATGACTTGCTTGCATTAAGACGGGGAACGCATCCGTGTCATTTTCTTTGGCTATGAAAAAAATCGCACATCTGCAAGCTCATATGAGCTATGAGCTTGTAGATCTGCTATTTTTGAAAAGTTGTGAAAATGTGTGCAAATCTTTGAATATATATTCAACGATTTGCACACATTTTCACTATTTTTCCAAAATAGCAGATCAACAAGCTCGTTGCGCACAGAGTGCCGCGCTATTTTTGAAAAGCCAAATAGATCTAAAATGACAGAGATGCTTTCCCGCTCTTAAAGGCTTAACATGTTTGAAAATGTGTATATTTCAAAATACATACCCTCAAGAAGTTTCGACTTTGTTTATGCATGTATGTATGTATGTATGTATGTATAGATAGATAGATAGATAGATAGATAGATAGATAGATAGATAGATAGATAGATAGATAGATAGATAGATAGATAGACAGACAGACAGACAGACAGACAGACAGACAGACAGATCTGTCGATTGCTGACCCCCCTCCCCACTGTTCCTCCCCCCACAGAAGACTCCTCATTGGTCCCGGCTTTATTGAAGCCCGGCTTTGATAGGCTGCCCTCGGGCCAAATCCTGCCCCCTGGCTTCCCCGCTCCGTTCCTATTCGCCGACGGGCTCTCATCTGTGGAGACTCTGCTCACCAACATACAGGTAACACACACTGATCCAGTGTCGGTGTCACCCTGCGTGCGTGCGTGCGTGCACTCCACACTCACTCCAGAGGGCCACATTGCATTATACTGTCGGGCAGACACCTCCGTATTTGACCTTTTTTCATAAATTAATGCCGTACTTCGCCATTCTTTGTCACACAAAACGAGTCGCAGCGCGACGCGTTTTGAGCTCGTAGATCGGCTATTTTTGCTACTTTTGAATTGGAATCCTGATTTTATTTTTGCTACTTTTGAATGGGAATCCCGAAAAGTAACATTTCTATTTAATTTCAAATGCATTTAGTTATACTTATGTTAGCTTTGTGAACTTAAATACACACACATTGGACATCAAAAAGACAATAGAATTTTAATGCTAGTCATTAAGCTACTAATATAGACTGAAGTAATTAAAGCGGGTCATGTTTGCGTGTTTGGAACTGTAGTTGAAATCAATGATATATCAGTATTCCAATATTAACCTGCATGCCGCATTAAGTGAAGGTGGGGGCCGCATGTGGCCCCCGGGCCGCCAGTTGCCCATGTATGGTGTAGGAGCACTAATAAGTATTGCGCAATAATGTAGTTTGATACAAATACAAAGTGTACGATTAATATGAAATGTTGCCAGCCTGAAATAGTAGTGTATTGGGTTTCCCATGGCATGCATTATTATTTGTGCGTAGTGTGGAGGCAATTGCACTGCTGGTGTGCTAGAAGAAGGCTCACGGATAAGATATGGCTAGATATGTCCATTATTGTGTCTTATCGCACCTATAGCGCACAACAACGGTCAAGGTGTCGCGGTCTTCGAGTCATTTTTACAATCGTGGCCCACTGCCTAATCTAGTTGAACACCCCTGGCGTAGAAACTCCGTCCTACTCCTCCTGCCCAACACTCCCCGCTGACAGGCATCGCCCCCCAGCCCTTATGAGAAGGTGCAGCGACAGTTATCACCCTCCCCCGAACACGGGCCAACTGCACCACGTTCGATTCTAACCAACAACTAACCACGTTCGATTCTAACCAACAACCTCCGTGGTGACGGGCCGCTACTTTACCACTGCGCCACCTGAGCGCCGCTACTATTCATAGATTAAAGGAGTAGTTCACCCCGAAAAATACATATTTTCTATCAATTGCACACCCCATGAAGCCTTGAATTCATGGATTCTTTTTAGGTTTTGTCACATTCCCGAGCCAATAATTTGATGACCGGGTGTATATCCGGTAGG
>NC_137620.1:10532506-10535006 GCF_963280865.1 Gymnoscopelus braueri | reverse complement strand
GAGAGAGAGAGAGGACAGAGAAGAGGTGGAAAAAAGATAGTGAGAGAGGGAGGGAGACCGGAGGGATAGAGACAGAGGGTGGGGGGGGGGGCGGGGGGTCAGTAGGTTGAAAGAAAGGGGATAAATTGAGAGATGGAGTGAGAGATGTGGGGTGGAAAGAAAAACAGAGACAGACAGACAGACAGACAGACAGACAGACAGACAGACAGACAGACAGACAGACAGACAGACAGACAGACAGACACTCTCACTCCCAAATCATCCTATAGTGACTTGTTGGGACACATCGTTGACCAAACGGCTAACGCTTGACGCGACGGCGGTCCGCCCTTCACGTCATGTGACGCTGTCCCGGTCACGCCCACATCTCTGGAACGCGGACGTGGCCGTTCTCAAACCCCAAAGACGTGAAGGGTGACAACGGCGCCGCCGAATGACCCGTTAAACCGACGGAGGCGTTTCGTCTAAATCGCACACGAGAGGAGGCACCACCGAGCAGAGCCGTTAGGCGAGCGCAGTGGTGGAAAAAGTACTCAGATATTGGACTTTAAGTAAAAGTAGCAATACCACAATGTAGAAATACTCTGTTACAAGTAAAAGGCCAGTGTTCAAAATGTTACTTGAGTAAAAGTAGAAAAGTCTTGGCATCAAAATATACTTAAAGGGCAAGACCACTTTGGTAGAGGTTTGGGTTGTGTAGTTACCTCGCCATGATGTACTGTATCTCCAAAGGTGGTCAAGAAATGTAAAAAAAGATCTGCATTGATTATAAATTGATAATTCAAAATATGCTCCCCATTGACCTACATTGTACAGTAAAACAGCTCTCAAAGTCGCTCTTTTAGCATGTAGACGAATGTAAACAAAGTCGATTCAGACAATATAGAACATCACCAAACCCAGTACAGTTTTTTTTTAAATAAAAATGTTAACTTGCTGTTGATTTAGCTATTTTTATTAGAAAGAAAACCTGGACTGGATCGGCGGATCCGGATCCGGATCTTCAAATAGTAAAATCATCAGGAAGTTGACATTTTTATTAAAATAATAAACGGGTTTGGGGATGTTCTATATTGTCTGAATCAGCTTAGTTTGTGTTAGTTTATGGGCTAAAAGAGTGACTTTGAGAGCTGTTTCACTGTACAATGTCAATGGGGAGCATATTTGTAATGATCAATTTCTAATTAACACATTCCATGCCAGAGTTTAATCTCATAATGTACTCACCAGTGCCAGCGTTTTATTGTTGTTTTTTAGTTTTTTTCATGTCGCCACAGACCTCGCTATATAAGTTAAAAGTGCGCGTTCATTTGGTTCTAAACACACAGCGGATCCGTGAGAAACGGCCAGCGAAAACAGTTTCCAAATGCGAGCCGCCATCTTGTAGATACAGCCGATCAACGCTAAACAGTGATCAGCGAGGAGAAAAACAACAACCGATAAAATCGAGTTTTAAACAGGATCCCAGACAGGAAGCGGATACGATCGAAAAAACCGGAACCCGAATAATTCTGTTTCCGACCGGAAACCGGAAACGGAAATGGATCAAAAAAATTCGGAAAGTGCACCTGGGGCAATTTCAATGGGAATCGGCGGTTCGCGTAGATCTACGCGACTGGCACGCTGCGGCTTTAAATAGGTTCGCGTAGATCTACGCGACTGGCATTCAATGTGTTAATGGAGCAATTATTTTTCATTTCTTGTCCACCTTTGGAGTTACATCATGGCAAGGTAACTACACAAACCAAACCTCTACCAAAGTGTTCTTGACCTTTAAAGGACCAAAAGTAAAAAGTACTAGGATGTTTGAAAATAGCAGATCTACAAGCTCACAACGCGTAGCCTATGTATGAAATAGGGCTGAAGTGGTTAATGTATGTTTCATAATATCATCATTTATATTTGAAAAGTAACTAGTAACTCAAGTTTTCAAATAATTCTAGTGGAGTAAAAGTACAATATCCGCTCTGAGATGTAGTGGAGTAGAAGTAAAAGTATTTTGCAGAGCGTTGAGAAGTCCGCTTCAGCTTTCCGCAAGCCGAGCTTTTCACGACACTTCCGGCGCCTGACCGGAGGTGTCGTGAAAGCTCGGCGTACGGTCGAGCGCGTTCAAGAACAACAGGTTGCATAGTGTTCTCTCACTGTAAACCTCAGATCTCTGCAGAAAAAAAAGCTATTAAAATACGCTATTTAAAGCAAGAACCATCGGCGCGTGTTTTTAACTGTGGCGGATCCGTTCTGGAGTTATGGAATATCTGTACTGTACCACTCGTCCCTGGATATCATAACGTCATGATAAAGGTAAGAATAACGTGGGGCGAAAATTCCCCTTTAATGTCCCGATACAGAGTCGTAAATCGCCCCCAGACTAGCCTCGATCTCCAGGCTTTTATTTTTTATTTTTGCTAAAAAATAAAAGCTTGGACCAGCGAGTCGATGTTCCGGGCATAGAAAGTGGGAGTCGTCCTCAACCAACCAGGGCGCAGTGGGCGTCGCTCCA
>NC_137620.1:10522506-10530006 GCF_963280865.1 Gymnoscopelus braueri | reverse complement strand
AGTAAGGATACGGAGAAGGAAACAAGACGTCCAATATCCACTTAAAGGGCTTATATCTCTAACGCCAAGTTAGAGGCATGCGGAAAATGAGCAACACCACGGCTTCTGGATCAATCCAACCACCATTTTGTCGCTGTCGGGCAGAAACCTCTCATCTCCATATTTTAACTTTATTTGTGTTTTTTCGTAAATTAACGTCCTACTTGATCATACTACAGCGTCACACAAAAAGCATCAAAAATAGCAGATCCTCAAGCTCAAAACGCGGCGCGAAGCGGCGCGTTTTGAGCTTGTAGATCTGCTACTTTTGCTATTTTTGTCTCCGCCAGGCCGAAAGCTAATCTCCGGCACTGTTGGCTTGATCCCAGCGAAACTGCACACACACACTCCCTGGATGCCAGAGCGGAACCTCTGCCCCAAATTGTTCACATGGGCCTGTCATAGCGCCACCAGGAGGCCGATTTGTGAAAAACAGATCCCTATAGTCATGTGATCAAGATGGATCTGTTTTTTTTTTTTCATATTCCCTCCTGATTGGCTAAGAATGACCTCTAAAGTTGTGTGGCCCGTTTTTAACAAAATGCAGCAAATCGTGAACGCAGCGTCCGATCGTGGTGAAACTTTGCACGCACATTCGCACTACGTTGAGGAACAAATGCCACCCTTTTAACATTGCCCTATTATAGCGCCACCAGGAGGCATATTTTTGCTAAACATATTTTTTTCATATTACTCCTACAAATTTATTCCAAACATCACGAAAATCGGTACACATTATCTCTATAGTCAAGTGATCAAGACGGATCCGTTTGATTTTTCATATTCCATCCTGATTGGCGAATTCCGAACATTGCTGGCCCACAATAACCTACCTGACCTGGCGGAGACCTGTGCTCCGAGGAGCACTTTTTCTAGTTGAATTTGAATCCTGTTTGTCCAGTTTGGGACATATGAGGTTTATAGGAGCGTCTCATCAAACATCGTGACAGGCAGAACAAATCCCCCCCAAACACATTTTCACCACCTATTCTATTCCTTGTGGGGACTCAGCAAGAATAGCTGGACAAGTCCTTATACGGTTACGTCATCATGCTATACTAATACACACACCAACATATTTTAAGCTGACAAGGGACAAGATTTGACAATAGGTGACATGAGGATCAGCTGTCATACCGAGTCAGCAAGGGGAGGTTTGTGACAGTGCTTTCAAATAGAATGAATGAACAGGTGACAAGCTGAAAACACTAGGAGACAGATGTACCACAGTGACACTGTGAATTCTCTGCCGCCATATAACTATATCGTTCACCGTTGTCTTTGTTGTCGTTGTGGTGTGTGGACTTTGCCCTCCACTTGAGTTTAGCGGCATCAGAAAGTTTTGTTAGGAGGAGAGGAGATTATGAAATGTGCTTTAGAAGCCCCGCACGGCTGGGGCTTGTAAGGAAAACCAGCGTTCCCCTTACCTCGTTCTGCTACGGATATGCTGGATCAATGTAGAAACAAATAACGCACCTGTGACTGATATAAGCTGATCTAAGGAGTCGATTACAGTACAGCCATATAAGAGAGTTATGACACTAGCGTTGACTCTCATTGTAAGAATGGAATGCGGAAGTGCTCTGTCTGTATCTCAATGAGATAGTTCCAATGTTTGGAACTATAGCCCATTGCAGCCCACTTTGCGGCGCGATCAAAGCGTGACGTTACTCTCTCTTCTACACTCTGATTACAGTGTGTTTTTAATCACGGAAACCAGCCAATCAGAATCAAGGATTGGGACTATTCCGTTTTTAGGAAACGTAACTAAACATCATTTGTTTGTGTTTGTGTTTCCTCAGATTCTCGGCCGTTTCTGAAGAACCCCATGATGTTCTAGAAAGAAGACCTCCCCTCTAACACACACACACACACACACACACACACACACACACACACACACACACACACACACACACACACACACACGCACACGCACACACACACACACACACACACACACACACACACACACACACACACACACACACACACACACACACACACACACACATCTCATCACAGCAACCATGACAGCGGTCTCCTCGGCAACCCAGATTGCGACGGCCTCCGAACACGATGACCCCCGTGCGGTTGCTAAGATACGATGACGATGCTACTTAGAGAGGAAGGCCTTCGCCCCTTCGTTTTGTGACATTTCGGGGCCTTTTTCTCTCGTTCTCTCTTTCCTCTTTTTTGGAATGGAACTACACTGTCTTCCCCCCCCCCCTCCCCCCTGTCTTTTCTTCCCCTCCCTCATCCCTCATTCCAAACCGGCGAGACGGAAGCGTTTCTCATCGAGCGAACGATCCCATTGGACGCTGTGTCGCCGATGTCTCAACGGGGGGATCCGTTCTGATTGGACGGTCGGATCGTCCCAGTTATTGGATTTCTTCTCACCAAGGCTCAGTACGATTGGACAATTTTCACGCTTTCCGGGTCATCGAGAATCATTCCCATTGGACAGTTATATATCACCATCGCTTTCTACGACATCATCAGGGATCAATCTTGATTGGACGATTCAGACTTAGGGCTCCACAAACCAGTCCAATGACACGACTGGATGTCGGGGGGTTTCAAAACTATGGGCGAGGACCCAAAAGTGGGTCCTCCTGGGGACCTGTTTGCTGTGGGTCCCAGCATGTGATCCAATGTGATCTCATGAGTTTAAATGGCTGTTTTGTACTTGGTTGCACTAAATTGTCGCGCACAGGAATAGCCGATCTACAAGTTGAGAGTTTGTCGATCGGCTATTTTCGAGATACGGGCAGTTAACTAAGTATAAATCAAGCTTTATTAGTCCCCGGCTGAGAGACGATGTTTCTCGTTTTGGTCACTGGGTAGAAAAGAAAAAAGGAAAAAAAAATAATGTTTTGTTGTTTTTTTTTTTTTAAAGAGACCCTGGATATAAAGGTTAACCTCACTGGTCATTTGATGGTATTCCCATGCTCTGATTGGATGGTAATCAAGCCAATCGGACGAGCTCAGGACTAGGGAAGAGGGGATGAGTAAAAAAAAGATGAAGAAAAACAAAGAAAGAAAAAAAAGCTGAATGAAAAAAATCTGATGGGTAAAAAAAAAAGGAGAAAAACAACTTGAGAATATGTGTGTGGTTGTTTCATTTGATTCCCTTTAAGGAGCTGAAACGGATGCATGGAAAACATTTTCTTATGTTGTCATTCAGCTTATTTAATGTTTTATACACACCCCCCTCTATACCCCCCCTTCTCTCTCTCTCTCTCTCTCTCTCTCTCTCTCTCTCTCTCTCTCTCTCTCTCTCTCTCTCTCTCTCTTCTCTTTTACTTTCATTCTCTTTTGCATTATCACTTAAAGGGGAAATCCACCCATTTTCAATATTTAACTATGTCATTAATATAGCATAAAGGAGTTGTGTGGAAATAAGAAAAAAATTAAAAAAAAATTAACATTGCAAAAAAATGTAACATTGCAAAAAAATTAACATTGCAAATTACACCATGATGAGTCATCACAGTGTAATTTGCAATGTTAATTTTTTTGCAATGTTACATTTTTTTGCAATGTTAATTTTTTTTTTAATTTTTTCTTATTTCCACACAACTCCTTTATGCTATATTAATGACATAGTTAAATATTGAAAATGGGTGGATTTCCCCTTTAAGGACCCTCCCTACACACAGAACGCAAATATTACGCGATGATAAAACAACATAATTTATTTTTGAAACGAGGTTTCAAAAATTCCTTTAAGGGGTCTAAATGGACCCTTACAAGTCTTTAACTCTAACAGTGTACAAATGGAACCAAATGGGCCGTAACAGGTCCATTTGGTTCCATTTGTGGTTCCATTTGTACTCAGTGTACCATTTGTACTCTGAGTTAAGGGGAGACCTTGACATTTAAAAGTTGGAGAACCGTTGAACTATATGATTAGTTTCGGTGCTAAATATTTGCCGACACATTTTGGGATTGTTTATTCTCCACGAGTCAAGATTGTGTTTTATTGTTACATCTTGTGTACAGGTACATAAGAGTAAAACGTATTCGTGTTCGGCTTCCTTCAGTCAAAATATTAAAGACTTTTATTCTATCCTTTAGAATAAATGTCCATTCCTCCATTCTTTATACTTGGTTGCAACTTTTTTTTCATAACAAGTATTTTCTATAATGCTTTTCTCCCTGAACTCTCTCTCTCTCTCTCTCTCTCTCTCTATCGCTCTCTACCAGATGATACAAACCAGCCCAGTGGCTTTTTACCACCCTAAAATAACCTTCTGACCCTTCACCCATGACCCCCTCCCCCACCCCACCCCCCATGAAATAGTCGTGGGGTATGTTTCTGATATTTGTAGAAAAGTAAAGATGAGGTGGAGGAGCGCTTGATTTCTCGACGAGCATGTCTGCTCGGGCGGGGGTTAGTTCCAAAAGGTTTGAAATGAGTTAGAAATGCTCTCGAGCAAGGCACTGGGGCCCCAAGAAATAGGGGGCTCCGACTGATGTCAGGTTTTTTGGTTTGATGCCAATCCCGATTTTGGAGAGTCGTAGACCATTGATTACCAATGCAAAACATCAGTAATGCTATTTCATCAAAAAAGTGCAATATTTTCAAATCAATTAGAAGAATTAAGATTTGATTAAAGTTCCTATTTGAGAGAATGCATAACTGAAAATAACAATTCATTATAATTGTATAATTATACAATGAACAAGAAAACAAGCAAATATGAAATACACGTAAACTATTCAAAAATAGCCGAAGTGGTTAATAATCTGAAAATGGTGAACCACACCGAAGTTGAAACCAAGCGCTCCTCAACTCGCGTCGGGGAAAGTATTTTCCACCTTGTTTTTCTGACCTTATAAGAGTGCAGACTGTTGTGTGTGTTTTTATTTTGTTGAATTCCTTTGCGTGTTCATGTGTTTTATTTGTTGATGATTAGATGTTGGAAGACTGTGTGAGGGAGGTAAAGGGATATTCCGTGTAGATAGAATACGACATAAACTGTTTTATTTTCATTTGTTTCTTTGTTTGTTCTCTCTCTCTCTCTCTCTCTCTCTCTCTCTCTCTCTCTCTCTCTCTCTCTCTCTCTCTCTCTCTCTCTCTCTCTCTCTCTCTCTCTCTCTCTCTCTCTCTGTCTTGATCTCAGTCTGTCACTGTTTTTTGGGTTTGAGCTGACTGCAAATATACAGTATTATTGAGATATGACTGGTGTCAATTGGTGTCACACACACACACACACACACACACACACACACACACACACACACACACACACACACACACACACACACACACACACACACACACACACACATCATCGCTGTAAGGCAGAAACCTCTTATCTCCATTTTCTTTTATCGTGTTTTTTTGTAAATTAACGCCCTACTTGATCATACTACAGCGTCACACAAAAGCATAAAAAGTAGCAGATCTGCAAGCTCAAAACGCGGCGCGAAGCCGCATTTCGAGCTTGTGAACCGTTTGAGCTTGAAGATCTGTTTTGCTACTTTTGAATTAGAATCCTGAAGAGTTACAGTTTTGGACGATATATGGGTTGTACAATTTCAGCACTGGTGTTGCAAGTAGTGCACAGTTACACACATGCATACACACACACACACACACACATAATATACAGAACAGACAAGAGTCTAAAACGGTCAGTCTACAACAGGCAGAGTCATACAGTATTGTGTAGGGATGCACAATGTAATCTGTCATATCGGTATCGGCCTTAAAAATGCAATATCGGAGTCTAACCGATATCACTGGCTTTCTTTACACGTTACTGTATAACAAGTGTAAAGAAAACCTGAATGGAAACTTGTACTGCAATATCGGTAGTGATCGATTTGCCTTTAATCGGTAATCGGATATCGCCCAAAATGTCAATATTGTGCATCCCTATTATGAGGTAAGGCTGGTGTATGTTCACACAAAACCATGTGCATGCAGAAATTGACAGTACCATAAGATTAGCTGGTTACGGGGCCAGAGCTCTCAGCTCTGGACCTGTTTTAATATTGGTGTCTTTTTTCTTCCGCCACTTTTCGCAGTTCTGGCTGAACCGTGCATACGCTTTTTACGAAACTTGGCCATATGGTAGATGGTCATGAAAAACTATCAAGAAATAATTCTCACAATCTTTCGTCAAAAGGTGGCGCTATAGCAAAATGCCAACTTTGAACAGGTACAACTCATGCCCTGTTTGACCTACAGCCATGAAACTTCAATATACATATGCGTCTACTCATGATCAACAACTTTCACACTCTGACTTTTGACCTCTGACCTTTAGATCTCCCACCATTTTGAATAATATGAAAAACAGTTAAAACCTATCTCCTCCTGGGATTTTTTAGTAATCTGCACGAAACGTTTTACACATGAACTTTGAACCTATGCCGAAAAACTGATGCAAAAGATTTTCCATAAGTGAAAAAATGAAGCTTTAATGAGCCAATGAATATTGCAGTTTTATGACAATTATTCATCTGCCCCTAACACATACATGCAGACTCACATTTCTTTTGAAACTTTGCGGTAATGTTGAGGGTCATTCCAAATATCACTGAAACCAATCTTACTCCAATTGGTCAAAGGGGGGCGCTATAGCGATTTTTTTTAAATGCAAACTTTAAACAGGCAAAAGTCATGCCTCGTTTGGCCGACAGCCATTAAACCTGCTTACACATGTGCCTTGACTCATGAGGAACACATGTATCACGTTGACCAGTAAGCTCCGCCCTTAGATTGTCTGCAATTTTGAGCAGTTTGAAAAACACTTAAACCCAGGATTTTTTCAGCTATTTGCGTGAAACTGTATCATCTGTGTGATCTCCTTTTTCACAGGTTCTTGTCTGTTGGTCCAATGGCTTCTCCCTTAAGCGAGTGCCTCACGACCGCAAGGTTGCCGGTTCAAGCCTCACTTGATGCAGACTCATTTAAGTTGAATTGCAAAAAACATGACTGTATCAATGAATACATGTGCAAACGGTAAAGATAACATGAAATGCTTATTTGAGAGTATGTTTTTTCAATGTATGACGTACTTCATTGTGAAAATATCCGATCTACAATCTCACAACTTTTCAGATAGCAACGTTTTGTGAGCTTGTAGATCGGCTGCTTTCACTGGTTTCGGTTTCGAGGAGACATACAATTTCTCTATTGGTAAATGGTTTGTGAACGAGTGATCTTAGTGTTAGTGAAACAGGGGCTTGGTTCATGACAGAAGGCAAAAGTGTATGATCTTCAACAGACAACTTCAGCCTGGATGAAGCTATAGCACTACTTGTAGTGTCTCATTCTGTGAGTCCGAAGGTTGAGAGTTTGATTCCTGTCAATGGCAATAGGTTGAGCTGTCTGTTTCTCTCACTCTGTCTGTCTATCTGGCTCTGTCTGTAGGTGGGTCATTCCACTTTTCATTGCATCGCACAAAACATGACTGCATCAAATAATGCATGTGCAATTTTTTA
>NC_137620.1:10518832-10522306 GCF_963280865.1 Gymnoscopelus braueri | reverse complement strand
ATTAGAATGCCTCTCGGCGTGACTCTAATGATGACGCAAGGTCAAAACGTACCGTGTTGTAATCTGGGTTCTCTTCCCTAGAGTCAGAGAGTTCTCCTGCCCTCTACACCTCACACGCAGCCCGAGACAAATTGGAAAGAAAGACATGCCATCTCCGGTTTACTTCCCGTATCTGCGTGATAGGTGGTCGCCTCTTTAGGAGTTGGACGTTGCAGTCTATTAATGGGAGAGTGAACGTGAACGCAGCTTCTGAACGATTCTTTAGCCCAATGGTCACTGAATTAAATATTGGTCCCAATCGGCACAAGCCACACAATCTTTATGACACTAAAATGGCTTTTTATCAGAGAGACAAATCAGGAGAAAATCTACTTTGTTATCGAACTTTTTCCGTCCCAGCGACACACTCTCGCGCGATCTTACGACAGTAAACATAGGACGTTCGCGAGATCTACCTTTCAGACGTTGTATGCCATTTGTGTACCATTTCGCCTCTAGTGGCTAAAACTGGGGCTGCGAATCTTCGTAAATATCCACCATCTTGCTGCGGGGCAGTCGCCCAGTCCTAATCACATCACATCAGACCACCCCTCGTCCACCTCCAGCCACTGGTTTGCAAAGTGTATCTAGAATCAGAATCGTCTTTATTGTCACATCACAGGTTTACAGGTGCAAAACAGAGGGTGAAAATCGTTTTTGTTGTTTCCAGAAAGACAGAGGTGGGAAAGAGTGAGGGAAAAAAAGAACTATGAATTAAAAACAAGGTATCGACATATTTTACGCATAGCATATCCATCTGTGCAGTATGTACATGAGGTTTAGACATGAGGTGCATAGCACCTGCTATATACTGTTCATGACATAGACATTAAGACTATCAGCGCTTTGTACACAAGGTCAGGTCAAGGTGCAGAGTATGAGCTTGTGTTAGGTTCAACCACAAAAAGGTCACTTTCACTGGTATAATCCGAACTTGACTGTCCCTATTCTGGCGAAAATAGCCATTCTACAAAAATAGCTATAACATCGTAAGCTTGCCTTAGAGATTTGGTGTAGAGGGAAAAAAGGAGTGGACTAAGTATAGAGCCCTGGGGAACCCCAGGCAATAAAGTATTAGTGTCACGTCATTATAGGACTTTTTCAAAAATACAGACATTCACGTTTCAACAATCTCACACAGCGTCACATGGCGATAGCTATCAGCTTTTATTTGGTATTCGTCGTCACATGACAAAGAATATATTGGGCTTAAAGGGATATTTCACTTTCAAAAAAACGTTGGGTCATTTTATCGTCTACTCAGGCTTTTGTGAGCCCCCCAGACAGTTTTTAAGTTGCTTGATTCAGTCTTTAGATATTTGATATTCATTTTATCAGACACGCCCCCTTCCTATACAAACCCATTGTAACTTCAAACTCCATTTGTAACATGTTAGATTAATCAAAAACACCCGTCCTTGGTTCTGGTAACTCACCCTGCCCTCCTAATACGCGAGGGGGGCGTGTTTTTTCGATAACTTTTTTCATTTATTTTATTATTATTTTTTGTAAAATGAAGAAAATTAATTACAATAAAAACAATGAGTAGACCATACAATGACCCAAAGTTTTTTTGAAAGTGAAATATCCCTTTAAGTGATTAAAGTTTGGCAATAATACTGATGAGAAGAATCTCAAAGTAAAAGTGTATTAGCCTGGTAAACCACCCCCGGTCACAGACTTACATTTCATTTTCATTTAGCAGACCGGTCTGCTGAATGAAATTGAATTCCGCGACCGGAGTGGTTTACCAGGCTAAAATTGCATAGGCCATACAATTTAAAGGAGAATACCGGACAAATTAAGTGTTGCCTTTGATGTCTCGTTACTTACCGACCGATGTGAAAAGTGGCGTTCTTTTTTTCCATAGATTCCTGTGTCGTCATTTTTTAAACCCCCTCCGTTGTCAGAATGGGAGCGCGTGGGTCAGGGAGATTCGTCTATTGTAACCGAGGCAAAGTTGTTTTTCTCTCTTCTGCTCGTCTTTGTGGAGTCTCATGATAGTCAAACGTGCGTTGAAATGTCCTGCGAGGCCACCGTTAATGGCGAACGAGTTAACACTGGTTGCTTGTTTCCAGAATCTGGCAACACGAGTTGCCAGGTTGTGGAAAGAAACAAGCATCCAGTGTTAAATCGTTCGCCATTAACGGTGGCCTCGCAGGACATTTCAACGCACGTTTGACTATCATGAGACTCCACAAAGACGAGCAGAAGAGAGAAAAACAACTTTGCCTCGGTTACAATAGACGAATCTCCCTGACCCACGCGCTCCCATTCTGACAACGGAGGGGGTTTAAAAAATGACGACACGGGAATCTATGGAAAAAAAGAACGCCACTTTTCACGTCGGTCGGTAAGTAACGAGACATCAAAGGCAACACTTAATTTGTCCGGTATTCTCCTTTAACAACTTTTGCGCAAAAGAATGCATTAATTCACACATGGGCAACACAGAGCCCGGGGAACAGACCTGGCTCCTAGACCATCTCAATCCGGCCCACCACTTCCCAAAGGAGGTGACGACAATAAAATAAAAACACAATAAAAACGAAGCTATCCCTGCTGGAAAAACCAAGCTGGACAAACTGGTCAGGCTGGTCTTGATGTTTTGTCAGTATAGTTGATCAGTTGGTCACCCAGTCACTCACTCAGGTTAATGCAGTTTCTGTAATAATAATCAAAATCTACCAGGTAACTAGTAACTAAAGTTTTTAAATAAATGTAGTGGAGTAAAAGTAAAAGTATAACAAATTGGAAATACTCCAGGAATTAAAAGTATCTAAAAAATACAGTACTTGAGTACATGTACTTAGTTACTTTCCACCACTGGTTTTAAGATAATTCAATGTGTTTCAAGTTTTGTCCCTTTGCTCATTTTATCGAAGTCAGTATATATGCATCCTATGTGTATAACGCATCATTAACATACTTATAAGGCATTATAATCTAATCATAACCCTGTATAATCAGATTTATAAGTGCTCATAAATACTCATACTGCTTTATAACCATAACCATAACACATTATAAGGCTTTTTATAATTACTTATAAGTATCAAGTGTTATAATACTTCTTAATTGCTGCCAAATTGGTAACAGTTGCTATGCATCCCAAATTAATTCTCATAGTTATAATCCATTATTTAATCAATTGATAATGCTTTATTATCACTGTTATAATGTGTCATAACCATTATAATGCATTATTATAATACATTATACTACGATTATAAGTTATTATAAGTGGTCATTTGTTACTTTATGAACATTTTATAAGGCTTTATTATCACGTTTATAATGCCTTATTATCACTTATAAGGCATTATACTGTGATTATAAGTTATTATAAAGTGAACATTTGTGACATTATGATCATTTTATAAGCTGGTATTATTACATTTTTATCGCCTTTAAATCACTGTTATAATGCATTAT
>NC_137620.1:10503832-10511332 GCF_963280865.1 Gymnoscopelus braueri | reverse complement strand
CCCTCTACACCTATATATCTCTTTGCCAAAAATAGCCGATCTACAAGGCGTTGTGAGCTTGTAGATCTGCTATTTTTGGCTAAAGTTCTCCTCAGAAAAGGGATGCCAGGGTTCAAGTGGTTAAGGTAAAAAAAAAAAAAAGATAACACACAAAGATTTGGTGGACCCCCTGTAGTAACTCTGAGGACCCCCTAGGGGTCCCGGACCCCCTGTTGAAGACCCCTGCTTTATACTTTTGGATAGTGTCATTTCTCTTGTTAACTAGCAGATTAATGTTTAGCGATCTCAAGCAGTCTGTCTCTCTCAAGTAGCAGCTGCAATCCATCCAGTAACGACCAATTTATGCTTCGACGTACAACGGTCAGTGCATGGTGGGAAAAGTACTCAGATATTTTACCTAAGTAAAAGTCTGGAATTCAAAATTGAGTAAAAGCACAAAAGTATTAGTATCAAAATGTACTTAAAGTACCAAAAGTAAAAGTACTAATATTTGAAAATAGCAGATCTACAAGCTCACAATGTGTTGCAATGCGATGCATTAGATTGGCTATTTTCAAATAGCCTATGTAGGCCTATAAAATAGGGCTAAAGTGGTTTTATAATATAATAATTGATAATAGCAAAGTAACTAGTAACTAAAGTTTTCAAATGATTGTAGTGGAGTAAAAGTACAATATTTGCCGTTGGGGTGTAGAAGTAATACAATAGTAGGCCTACTGAAAATTGGCAATACTCCAGTAAAGTAAAAATACCTAAAATTTGTACTTAAGTGCAGTACTTGAGTACATGTACTTTGTTACTTTATTCACGGTGTTGCGCCCCGAATATATTCAATCTGCGCTGCAGTGTGAGCTTGTGGATTTGCAAAGCGATCCTGATGAATCATGCTTAATAATGTGACGTTGCAGCCTACGTCTGGCATTGCGGGGTATAATGAGAATAAAAGTAAAATCATTCAAATTATTGAATGATTATGATGAGGACGGTAGGCTTTGCTACATGGTCAGTCTTCTTGGAGGGGGTGGGGGGAACCGCTGTTTACGGTTTATTATGCCACCTATAGCTTACATTTTGATTCATTCTCTGTGACTGTGAGAGTATCACAAATGTGTGCCAAATATAAGGCGTTCTGTCTTGACTCTTGGAGTTCCAGTACATTTGTTAACTATCCATTTCTTAAATTACTTCATAGTTCTTAAATCCATGAATTTTGCAAAAATGTTGCAAGGGAAGTCTCTGTGCCAGCCAGGATTATTTTGTTCTTCGTCGCACAATGGTTTCGAGTGGTTAACATTATGCGATATTAGCTGTAGTATACAACTCTCGTAGACGTATTTACGATTCTGACGTTTTCAATCTACGAGAGTTGTAGGGTTCACCCCCATAGACACAGGGACTTTCTGCACTATGCCCCGTAGACACTCCAAACATGTACAAATTGAAAATAAAGGTGCTTACCCCCACGCAGCAAATGTTAACTATCGCTACGGGGTAGTAGTTTAATGTAATAATCCATATCTTTCAATAAAGAAGTGTTTAATGCCGTCTGTGGCTGATTCTGTTGGAAGTTCCCAATGGGCGGTAGTGACGCGCCCATCTGGTGAAACCCGGAATTACACTCAATGTAAACAGGAAGTAAGCGAGGGTGAAACAATGGCATTCGGCCATAGACGGCATTAAAACACTTCTTTATTGAAAGATATGGATTATTACATTAAACTACTACCCCGTAGCGAGAGTTAACATTTGGGGCATGGAAGCACCTTCATTTTTTATTTGTACATGTTTGGTGTGTCTACGGGGTATAGTGCTGAAAGTCCCTGTGTCCATGGGGGGTGAACCCTACAACTCTCGTAGATTGAAAACGTCAGAATCATAAATACGTCTACGAGAGTTGTATTCTACAGCTAATGCGATATACAAGACCACAAGTAGCCTACCGCGAATGAGACGCGTTGTGAGCTTGTAGATCTGCTCTGATGCGGTGCACTGTGTGTGTGTGTGTGTGTGTGTGTGTGTGTGTGTGTGTGTGTGTGTGTGTGTGTGTGTGTGTGTGTGTGCGTGTGCGTGTGCGTGTGTGTGCGCGCGCGCTGCTCAGGAGCGCAGCTGGCTGTTGGAGAAAAACACTGAATTGACATATGAAAATGTTGCCTTCAAAGATTGGTGTGGATAATGTGGGAAGGGTCTAATTATTTTATATTGATCTTTTTTGGGGTCACATTATTATATTTAGGCCTATCTTTTTTTAGGTCACATTATAGCTTAATATGGAACATGAACATCTCGC
The DNA here is from genome assembly GCF_963280865.1 of Gymnoscopelus braueri. NCBI lineage: Eukaryota > Metazoa > Chordata > Actinopteri > Myctophiformes > Myctophidae > Gymnoscopelus > Gymnoscopelus braueri. The sequence goes on along the minus strand of NC_137620.1, from coordinate 10,509,045 downwards.
CATCAGATTGGATTGCCATGTCTGTCAGGCTGTCAGACTGTCTGTCTGTCTATCTCGAGACAGAAAAACAGAGAGACATGATAGTATTATAATTTTCGGGGAACCATGACTTCATCACAACCCATCAATCATCATTGAATGAATAGGCACTTGGAGAGAGGGAGAGAGAGAGAGAGAGAGAGAGAGAGAGAGAGAGAGAGAGAGAGAGAGAGAGAGAGAGAGAGAGAGAGAGAGAGAGAGAGAGAGAGAGAGAGAGAGAGAGAGAGAGACAAGTGCGTGTCAGATAAGTGGCAGGCCGGCAGCGGACCACGGACTAAACATCTAATAGGCCTAGGCTACACATGAACATTTTGCAAGGGCTGTTCTGGTATATACTTTAATTCATCAACGTGATGAAAGCGACCAAATAGGCTATTTCCATGGTGGACACCAGCCTAGGGTTAGACTTGCACAGCAGTTCATTGTCTGTCCATTGTCTGAGAAGCGCAGTGCTGATCCAATAATACAACTCATAATGACTACAGGCGTCGAAATTAAAACCTGTCCCATCCATAGAAGCCAATCTATAATAACGCATAACAATGAAGTAACTGGAAATCTGATTTCCAGTTATATTTATTCCCATGATTTGCTCTTAGGATGAATTAAACCCCGTATTTAACCAGGTCAATCTAAATGAGATTAAAGTTTATTATCTATTACATTAACATTGTAAAACGCATATGAAAAACACACCAATGGGAGACAGATTCTATAACACTTTGAATTGTATCAAAATGTGTGAAATCGTTATCTAGACGAGCAGGTGAGATGTGGTTTCGCTACTTTTTTCTTTCTGTTTTTCCTCTCTCCTTTTTGAGAGAGAAGGATAATTGTTGCGCTCTGCAGTCATGTAACACAGAAGTAATACCTCTATGGCATAAACGCATATGTTTATTGTTGTTGGAAGGGAGCTTGGCGCATTTGGGGAGCATATAGGCATTTGAAAACATGGTCACAATTGGACCCGTTGGAAAGCCAGAGCGGCACCATTGATTTGACACCATAGGCTATACTGTACAGCTGTTTATTGCCTTGAAATAGAAGATTATTTAAGAGAAAATACTATAGCCTAGGGCTAGGCCTACATGTTACTGATGATAATATATTTGCAATGATGCTAAATGAAGCAAATTCGTGTCAGATCAAAGCCACGTACGGTGATGCCCTGCACCATGCACTCTGCTTAAAAGCCGCTGTTGCTTAATTGCTTTATCCAATGGATATTGATAGAATATACAGTGATGAGCTGTACACGAAACAAAAGCTAAGGTTCCAAAGAACTTAAAATTGATTTGATTTGAGAGAGCTCTAAGTGTTAGAAGACACCCACGACCGCCGAGTTTTTGGCACCGACCGGCGCGTCCCGCGCCGTGATTGCGTAATTCCTTGCGTAATTCATTCATATCAGGAAATAATGAAAGAATCCAGCCATGGGCCAGATAAACATACAAAGCTTAGATTTCACGGATTCTGGCGTTCTTTTTATTTTAATTTTTGGTTATGATCTGACTGAGTAGGCCTATTAGCTAATATAAAAATCGCCTCGAACCTCCGGAAAAAGACGAGAAGAGTGCATGGCGCAGGTGATCAACCAAACCCGATGTTGGAATCATACTGTACAGTTTATAATTGCCTTGAAATAAAAGATTATTTGACAGAAATAATACAGCCTATATGTTACTGATGACTTGGAATTAAATTTTATTGCAATCAATGCAATATTGATTGCAAAGGACAGGATTCAAGAATGGAGACTTGGAGAGGGACAGCGCACCTTCTGTGCGTAATTGCAGAAAGCCACTTCATAAATTGAATCAATATCAGGAGAGGTAACTGAATTAATTAATACAAATATTTTATTTTTTTTATTTTAAGACTTACACGTGCATATGAGGCGTTCTGTGCAGGGCAGAGTTATGTCACAAGGCACACGATGCGTTATGTACAGAGCTCAGTTATGTCACACGGTAGGTGAGGCGTTCCACGCAGCGCGCACCAAGGTGGCACAGCACCCACTCATCTCTCCGCGCCTCGCCTAGTCGCGTGACCAAATAAATCATGCGTGCGTTGACGCGTGCCTTTGCTACAGACGCATGAATCTACACGTAGACGTGTTACCCTGTAGGTCAAGGATGCAGTGGTTGCACTGTTACGCGTGGAACGCGCGCGTGCACGTGTTCCCATTGTGAGTCAATGGAAAGTACACTACACGTCTATGCGGTCTGTGCAACACAAAAAAAAAAGTTACACGATTACAGGACAGGGGGTGTGCTTACGTGGCACTAATGGAGCCCCATACGCACGCACGCACGCACGCACAGCACACACACACACACACACACACACACACACACACACACACACACACCACACACACAGATATGTGTATAAAATCGCACATTATAACAAATCTACACTGTATACACAAATACGCTCATAAACATACAGCACACGCACACACACACACACACACACACACACACACACACACACACACACACACACACACACACACACATACAGTGTAAACAGTGATGAATGCACATCCTCATGCATCACGACTCCAAGGAGACCCGTGACCCTAAGGGGGTCAAACGGTTCAAATCCACACCAGAGCTGGGTACGTTTTGGCTAAATTGGTGCAGATGGAGTAAACATGGTCCAATATATCCCCGAATGTGCCCTGGAGCAAGGCACTTAACACCAGTGGTAGACAGTAACTGACTACATTTACTTGAGTACTTGTACTTACAGTAAGTAAATGTTTTTGAGTATCTGTACTTCACTTGAGTATTTATATTTTTTGGATTCTTATGACTTTCCCTACACTACATTTCTAGGAAGAGAGAACGTACCTTTATAAAATAACCACTTGAGCTCTTTATTTCAAATATTGTAGCTGCACACAGGTCCACAGGTGTTGATTTTGACAGCACATTTTGATTTAGCTTTGGTCATAGTCTTTTGAATAAAATTCCTTTTAGTTTTAGTCATATTTTAGTCATCTGAAATGTTTAAGTTTTTTGTCTAGTTTTAGTCGACTAAATATCATAAGATTATAGTCGACTAAATATCATAAGATTATAGTCGACTAAATCTACAGTTGATTTAGTCGACTAAAATTTATTTTGGCGGTACCTTGATGGCGTCGTAATGCCTGATTTTACACTTGGTTGCATGCTGAAAAATAGCCGATCTACAAGCTCAGAACAGCTTGTAGATCTGCTATTTTCAGAGCGCAACACCCGAGCGCAACCAAGCATAAAATGACTTGTCTTAGTTCTACCGGATCTCTTCTCCACTAGTCCCTACCTAACATTTCAGTATAGTTTTTATTTGTTGACGAAATTGTCCATATATTTAGTCTTAGTTTTAGTCATCATATCTTAGTTTTTCTAGTCATCTTCCGTCATGGTTTTAGTTGACGAAATCAACACTGCATCATACCGATGTCTTTTCTGAGACACATTTCCATAAAAACTCCAAACTCCTCCAACAGTAGACACCATACAAGACACCGTGAAAACTATAAAGACCACACTTTGCAATTTGTCCTTTTGAATACTTAAGTATTTAAAAAAAAACTTGTTGTTATACGTTTGAAAACATTCTGCATAATGAGCACTATTACTTTAGGTACTTTTTCACTTTTTTACTTTTACTCAAGTAGGAACTGAATGCCTGACTTCTCTCCTTTTACTAGAAACAAGAGTATTCCTATAATTACATTGTGGTATTGATACTTTTACTCAGAATAGGGATGCTAGGGTCCAAGTGGTGAATGTAAAAGCTAACATTCTATCACACAAAGATTTGGCAGCCCCCCTGTAGAAACTCTGAGGACCCCCTAGGGGTCCCGGACCACCTGTTGAAGACCCCTGTTGTAAAACCATATTGTGAGCGTCTAGACTGGCTACTTTCACTATTAGTTGTACAAAAAGAAATGTGTTGACAAAGTATATACAGTGGTTTCATAAGACAACTGGACTGAAGGGAGAAGGCTATTTGTGTCTGTTCACATTGAGGGGGTGGGAGGGCCTCGGTGTGTGTGTGTGTGTGTGTGTGTGTGTGTGTGTGTGTGTGTGTGTGTGTGTGTGTGTGTGTGTGTGTGTGTGTGTGTGTGTGTGTGTGTGTGTGTGTGTGTGTGTGTGTGTGTGTGTGTGTGTGTCTGCAAAGGGTTCATTCCTCCCATGGGAATAGAATGAGAAATAAACAAACGCACACACACTCTCACACACACATGTTCAAACTATTCAGATTGATACTAATTTAGGTCTGTGTTTTTTCTGAACAGGCCGAGCGGAACTTGGCACAGAGAGAGAGAGAGAGAGAGAGAGAGAGAGAGAGAGAGAGAGAGAGAGAGAGAGAGAGAGAGAGAGAGAGAGAGAGAGAGAGAGAGAGGAGACAAACAGACTTTGATGAGAAAAGGGATGAATAGAGATGGAAGGAGAGGAAGAGAATGTGAGAAGGAAAGAGGAGAAAGATGGAGGGATGAATGAAACAAAACTTGATGAAGGAGGGATTAAATCCTGCTGTGTGTGTGTGTGTGTGTGTGTGTGTGTGTGTGTGTGTGTGTGTGTGTGTGTGTGTGTGTGTGTGTGTGTGTGTGTGTGTGTGTGTGTGTGTGTGTGTGTGTGTGTGTGTGTGTGTGTGTGTGTGTGTGTGTGTGTGTGTGTTGTTGTTGTTTTAGCTGGGTGGCCCGTGAGTAAGCGTTGACCTTTACAAAGATAGCAGCCTTCCTTCATATGATCTGAAAAACACATGCAGAGATAGAGAGAGAGAGAGAGAGAGAGAGAGAGAGAGAGAGAGAGAGAGAGAGAGAGAGAGAGAGAGAGAGAGAGAGAGAGAGAGAGAGAGAGAGAGAGAGAGAGAGAGATGAAGCAAAGAGGATAACAGAGGAAGGAAGCAAGTGATGGAGGGAAGGAGAACGTTTTTTATTCTATCCACAGAGAGTAAAACATATTCTTCCATCGTTCATTGACCTCTGGGTGGAATGCCTTTATTATGACATCCCCAGAATAGATTATGACATCCCCAGAATAGAGAAACTATAGGTTTCATGTTCAAGTTCACTGGAAGTGGATGTTACCAGTGATAACACTGTGAAATAAACACTGATATGACTAGACATACTGTAAATCAATGGTTGGATTATTTTCACTTATAATAAT
>NC_137620.1:10446332-10498832 GCF_963280865.1 Gymnoscopelus braueri | reverse complement strand
GAGAGAGAGAGAGATGAGGGGGTGGATGCGATCAGTTCATTTGAAGATAGAAGAAAACTGAAAATTGAGGCTGTCATAGTCCACCACCTGCTGTTTAAACGAGGTACTACGGTAAATATATTTATGTCATCCTTGTAACCTCACTTAATATCCTGGGTTCCATTCTTGCCCTTAGCGACAATAGAGCAGTGGTTCCCACAGAGTCCCCTTCTTCTTCTTCTTCTTCTTCTTAATTTATGTATTTAGATGATTTGCTTAATGTGCAACATTGTTTTTTCACTCAACAGTAAACAAACCAACATACCATATCAAGGTCATACCAAGTGTTTACAGGGTATCTGCACATTTCTAAAGTTACAATTTAAGGACTTTCAATGCCTTTTTGATAAATGAAGAGAGAGAGAAAAAAACATTACTGCGGCAAAAGTAATCTACAAAAAAAGGCCTTATTGTTACATATTAGCCTACTACCTATGAAAGAGGCAAAAAAAACGATCTACATGCTTGCGAGGCGTTGTGAGCATGTAGATTGGCTATTTGCACGATATATATCTGTGGAACCGAGTCGAACTACATGTAATGCCTCAACTCCTAAAATTATAAGTGCTTGTCAGGGTGGGGGGTCCCCAGTTCAAATATGATTACTTTGGGGCTCGTGGCCTGAAAAGTTTGAGAACCACTGCAGTAGAGGACACCAAGGTCATACCCCCCTCCCCCCTTTTTTTCTTTTAATCTGGGGATTTGTTGTCAAAAATCTGTGGTGGAAAGTAACTAAGTACATTTACTTAAGTACTGTACTTAAGTACAATTTTGAGGTATTTGTACCATGGTATCAGGTACCATTTCCGCCTAACAAGATGTTGGCTTTCAAATTTGGTGGGAGGGGCTGTTTTGCAAAAGTATGCTACAAATCATTCCCTGATTAAGCTGTTATTATGGCCCAAATTCTTAGCACACACTGAGGGGCCTCTAAACAATACAGAGCCAAAAGCTATTCCACTTCCCCACCCACAGGGGGCACCACAAACCTGACCGATCATCTTCACTGATTGGCTGAGCTTAGCATCATGTAATGCCGCTTCGGCCAATGTAAGAGGCAACCAAGCCCCCAGAACCCAGTGGTTGCATTGAAGCGCATTGGACATGCTGGCCATTCATTGGTACTGCAGCTTAAAACGGCTGGGGCCACTGTACATGAACGAGCGAAAACGGTTTCGACCAATGGGCTCGACTCACGAGCTTGCGCACGAGCTTGTGCATAGGGCTGCACACCTCTGTGACGCAAAACGCGTCACAGTGGCCCCAAATAGGCCTCGCCCATCACATTTTCCAACCCGGAAGAAGGGGTGATTTCGGCTCATGCGCTGGGTGAGCAACTCAATGCAAGTGGATGGGAGGGGATTTCCGGTGCCCTCTCTATTATTTTTAACTCTATGGAGGCAACGTGTACAATAGAGAGGGGCACGCATTCCCAACTTAGCCTGGTAAACCATCCCGGTCTGGTTAATTCACATTATCATGTGTCTTCTGCAGACCGGTCTGGCGCTGGGTGGGCATTTAGCTGGGGCCCTGTGATTGACAGCTGATTTACCAGGCTATTCCCAACTTGCTTTGTTCCTGATTTACATGGTTCTCGACTTGGGTCCCTCAGTAATATAGTAGTAATAATAATAATAATAATAATACAGAGATAAGCATTCCATTGAGTGCACCTTTCTATTTCTGCCATCAAACTGTAGGCTGCTCAGAAGTCCATATTTGGGCAAAGGTTTGTGCTACATATGTGTAAACGTCATGCCCACAGAATATCAGCGTTTAACAACAGTTATTTCCAGCAACAGTTCATAATTGCACTCTATATATCTCAAATTCATAATAATGTTCATAATTTGTATTTGATGGGTAATACTTTCTGTGTTTTGGCGTAGTGGAAATACTTCAGTTAGAGAGTTTGAGTTTGCGGTGCAGAAAGTATGTTGCAGGGTGTTCAAACAATGAGAGTAGAGGACAACAGGCAAGGGAACAGCCATGTAACAGACGTGCAACTTTCAAATCTAGTGGAGATGTCTAAATGGTCAAATGGCAGCCGCCACGGGGACAACACGTTCGCACAGGAGCAGTTTTGGAATGAGAAGAATACCAAAATGGTCGAAGAGAAGTTTGAAAAGCAAAAACTGAGAGAAGAGTTGGCCTCTGCAGAGCAAAAGATTAACGTTATGGAGGGAGAACACCGAACCAACATGTCTCTTTGGTTTATGGAGGAAGAGAAATGGGGGAAGGAGAGACAGGGACTAGCAGGAGAAAAGGATGCTTTGGTTAAGCAGCTTGGCCAACTCCAGAAACAACTGGACATAACTCAGGAAGAATTGGAAACCAAATGTGCCCATTGGCCAAAGGGGGAGGACATATTGGAGGAGGAGAAACAGGAACTAGCGGGTGAAAGGGAGACTTTGGTTAAGGAGAACGTGCAACTCCAGAAACAACTGGACCTCATCCAGGAAGAGCTGGGAGCCATGAGAACCAAAGACACTCACCGGACAATGGAGGTGGAGAACTGGGAGAAGGAGAGACAGCAATTGGCTGGAGAAAAGGAGGTTTTGGTTGAGATGAACGGCCAACTGCAGGAAGAGCTGCAAACCAAAGACGCTCGTTGGTTAATGGAGGAGGAGCAATGGGGTAAGGAGAGACAGGGACTGGCCGGAGAAAAGGAGGCTATGGCTAAGGAGAACGGACAGCTCCAAAACCAACTGGACCTCACCCTAGAAGAATTGAGAGCCAAGGATTCTCCTTTGTTAACGGAGGAGGACACGTTGGGAAAGGAGATGATGCAGGGAGAAATAGAGGCTTTGGCCGAGAAGAATGTGCAACTACGGAACCAAGTTGACCTCATCCGGGAACAAATGGGGACAAAAGAGAATCGTTGGTGCCTGGCATATAGCATGGAGAAGGAAAGATGGGGGAAGGAGAGACGGGGACTAGCGGGAGAAAATGAGGCTTTGGTTAAGCAGAATGGGCAACTGCACAGCCAACTGGATCTCACTAAGGTCGAACTGAGAACCAAAGATGCTCATTGGTTTATCGAGGAGGAGAAATGGGGGCAAGAGCTACAGGGAATATCTGGTGAAAAGGATGCTTTATCTAAGAAGAACATGCAACTCGTTCAGCAACTGGACTTGACCCAGGAAGAACTGAGAACCAAGGATTCTCATTGGTTCACTCAGGAGGAGAAATGGGGGCAGGAGAGACAGTTACTGGTTGGAGAAAAGGAGGCTTTGGATAAGAAGAATGTGCAACTCCAGGAGCAAATGGACCTGACCCAGGTAGAACTGGGAACCATGAGAACCAAAGGCGCTCACTGGGCAACGGAGGAGGAGAAATGGAAGCACGAAAGACAGGGACTAGCGGAAGAAAAGGAGGCTTCGGTTGAGAAGAATCTGTGCCTCCAACAGCAACTGGACCTCACCCAGGAGGAACTGAGAACCAAAGACGCTCATTGGTCAACGGAGGAGGAGAAACGGGGGCAGGAGAGACAAAGATTAGCTGAAGAAAAGGAGGCTTTGGATAAGAAGAACGTGCAACTCCAGAAGCAACTGGACCTCACCCAGGAAGAGCTGGAAACCATGAAAACCAAAGGCGCTCACTGGGCAACGGAGGAGGAGAAATGGAAGCACGAAAGACAGGGACTAGCGGAAGAAAAGGAAGCTTCGGTTGAGAAGAATCTGTGCCTCCAAGAGCAACTGGACCTCACCCAGGAGGAACTGAGAACCAAAGACGCTCAATGGTCAACGGAGGAGGAGAAACGGGGGCAGGAGAGACAGAGATTAGCTGAAGAAAAGGAGGCTTTGGATAAGAAGAACGTGCAACTCCAGAAGCAACTGGACCTCACCCAGGAAGAGCTGGAAACCATGAAAACCAAAGATGCTCACTGGGCAACGGAGGAGGAGAACTGGGGGAAGGAGAGACAGGTACTTGCCGGAGAGAAGGGGGCTTTGGCTAAGAAGACTCGACAACTCCAGAAGCAACTGGAGCTCATCAAGGAAAAACTGAGACACAACAATGCTTGTTTTTTATTGGAGGAGCAAAAATGGCAGAAGGAGAGACAGGGATTAGTTGGAGAAAATGAGGCTTTAGCTAAGAATAACGGGCAGCTCCAGAACCAACTGGGCCTCGATCAGGAAGAACTGAGGACCATGGGAGAAGAATGGCGACTGAAATTTCTAAAATACAGAACCAAGTGGACACTCACCCCAGGAAGAACGGAGATCCAATGACACTTTATTGGTCAATGGAGGAGGACACATTTGAGAAGGAGAGACGGGGACTAGCTGGCAAAAATTAGGCTTTGGCTAAGAAGAATGGACTCCTGGACCTCACCCAGGACGGACCGAAAAAGTTAAAACGTCTTTTCACGGCACACATGGTTGTTGATATCAAGTTGCTGCCGATGTTGCTGATGGGACCCGAACATCGCATCCAACCCACTCATTTATAGAGCACCTTTAAAACAACGTGTTGAACCAAAGTGCTGTACACCAACAATTAAATAAATACAAATACATAATAGGGTAAAACACAATAAAATATGTGATCCATGATCATGTGTGGGGTCAGTTACATGCTGCACAAGATTAAACACAAATAACATTTTAGAAGCCTTTAGCCACCAACAATGAGATCCCCTACAATTTAAACTTGGTCATATTTTGGCATAAGACCAGCCAGGAAATATAAAAAATCACTGTACTGGGGCTGATCGACCCAACTCAAACATGGTCAGTTCAAATGTGGAGACGGACACCAGTAACAGTTGCTTGCAATCAGAGCTTTTCTTAAAAGTAGCTGCAATCACATGAGCGGTGACATTTCTGAGAAGGTGCTAGACACATCAATGTTTCACAAATAGACAATCCAATCCAAGTAATGGTTTTGTCTGCAGAGGTTGGATGGCATGGTCAAAGGTATGGCGACAATGTTGAGAACGTTATGCTGTTGACTGCGTTGATCTAGTAACAGCTTTTGGTGGGGGCTGTATTATGGTGTGGGGCATAGGCTTATCTGCATCACTGACAAAACAAGGTGTAACTATTGATGGCAATTTGCACTAAGATACCAGGATGAGATTCAGCAGTCCGGCACCTAACTCCATCCTCCAAGATGACAGCACTCGCCCCCACAGAGCCACGATTATCGCAGACTAACTCCAGAATGTGAGAGTAGAGAGGATGGAATGACCTGCTAACAGCCCAGACCTCAACCCACTTGAGCACTTGTTGGATCAGCTCGCTCAGCTATACTGTACGTGCTAGACTGCAGCAGCTAGAGTAACAAACATTAGGCGGCCTGCGACACATCCTGGTTGAGGAATACAGCAATGCGTGACCAGGCTGGGGACTTGCATGAGGAAGGAGGTGTGGAGCTATTGTGGCTGCGTATGGTACTGTCAGACTACTAAGGCTTCTGACAGTTTTTTCAATAAATAAACCATCAAATTGCCAAATTTTGTCCTTTTTTATAACTTGTTACTTTTGGTTTGTTAGTTGGTTGTTCTGTCGAGAACGGATAATGAGACCCACCCACATAATCGGCAGTGCTGCTCATCCCACAAATGCATGCATTACAATTAGGATTTCATTTTAATAGGAAATGGCTTTCCTGTGATATACGATCAAATGTTACTTGTATACAGTAACTAGTGAGTTATGATAGACCAAACACAAGTTACCAAACTTTCATCCCATTTACTTGCACAACAGACTGAGGTTGTATGCCTTCATTCTATTTTATCCGATATTAAACTTTGCATCAACAGTGGTCAGAGGTCTGCCATCAGAATAGCCACACCAGGGGCACACCATGGGTCGGGCTGTATTGCTGAAGCCCTGCCCCTCTGCTTTTCTATTAGCTGGCAGTTATTTTCTATTAACTGGAGTTATGGCTTAACAGCCATAACTCCAGTTCCCAGCATGCTACAGGCTCCAAACTTGGTGGGTGGTCCCACAGACAAAAATGACCACTTACGTGAAACTTTTACCGACACACTCTCTGAGGGGTGTGGAGTTCAATGGTGCAACCTGGAAGTGGATCTGTTCACTTCCGGCTTTACCAGGAAGTGGTCGTCGACCCCTACCTCCCAAACACAAGGTCGCACAGGTATGACAGTGGACCTGGGTGCTGCAAGTGCATCGCTGCAGCAGTGTTATAGCAGTGTTTAACACTTCAAATGGCCATATTTCGGTGACCATTGCTCTTATCAGCGCAACATAGGACTATTATAGGAAATAATAATAAGTACACAGTAGTAAATATAAGTACACATCTTATGTATTTTTGATAGTTAGTGGTTATTTTATACATTTTCCTTTTGCTTATTATTATTTTTTGAACTGGAATTCATAGACGTTTCTTCTAATAATTTTACCAATATTACACCTGTATACAATGTGACAATAAACCTGAAGTTTAATTTGAAAAATTAATGAAGAATGGGGTGCCCATTAGATGAGTGTTTAGGACACGTACCAGATAGTCTCTAATGCCTGACAACTAGTACCAGTTTAGACTCCCGGGCTGGGCGGACCATTTTCCGCATTTCATTCCCCTCCCCATTCTCTGTTTTCTGTCCATCTCCACTGTCGGTATCAATAAAGGCTCAGAAAAAGCCCGAAAGCCTAAACATAAAGAAATACAAGTAAAATAACATTAACAATAAACAATGAAACCTAGTATAAAATAAAAACAAACAAAACTGCATTAATAAAATATAAATTATTAGAATTATTCATTATTGAAATAACTAACAATGGTAAAAAAGAAAAGAAAAGAAAAACACCCTGTATTTTGTAATGCCTTTTTATCATCCTTGGCCATTACAGAAAAGCCTTCAATAGCCAATAATTATGTCCACTAGGCCAAAAGACATGGAGGTGGAGATTACGGTTTTACCCCTGTCTGTCTGTCTATTGTCTATGTAGAGCATACAGTACCTTGGACACAGCTGGACCGATTGGCGTGACACTTGATGAAGCAGGGACCCCGCACTACAAGGTATACAGCTGTGTTACATATTAAACTCTTTTGTTTTTGTTTTTTGTTTTCCCTGTTTGTTTTTTTGAGAAAGCCTTCCAATGCAACTTGATACAATTCTTTCAAAGCTAAATAGCTCATCATATTTAGGCGATCCCAAGTATCAACAGGCTGTTGATGAGGCTCATCCACAATTCAGATTTTTCACTCCAATACTCAACCGTAGACCACGCAACCGCCCTCATCTGCCTAGCTGGTCGCGGTGCCTGGCTCGCCAAAGCCGACATCACGTTTGCAGTCAAGGTGCTCCCCCTTCACCCAGACTCCTGGCACCGGTTCAGGGTCTGTTGGAAGGGGAACTTCTATTTTGCAGTCCGCCTGACTTTTGGCTGCAAAAGCAGCCCAGAGCAGCTATATTGTTCAATAACTCCTGCATCCAATTTCTGATTCACCTACTTGATGACTTTCTGACAGTCGATCATGTCAGTATCATGTCAGTATCATGGTCAGTATCATGGTAGTATCATGGCCAGTATCATGGTCAGTATCATGTCAGTATCATGTCAGTGTCATGGTCAGTATCATGTCAGTATCATGGTCAGTATCATGTCAGTGTCATGGTAGTATCATGGTCAGTATCATGGTCAGTATCATGGTCAGTATCATGTCAGTATCATGGTCAGTATCATGGTCAGTATCATGTCAGTATCATGGTCAGTATCATGTCAGTATCGTGTCAGTATCATGGTCATTGGTCAGTATCATGGGTCTGCCCCCCGGGCCATGTGTGTTCTAAACTCTGTTTCATCCAGTAGTGAAGGATTTAACCGCCACAAGGTGGGGGTAGAGTACTGCTACAATTCCCATATTGCTAACAAGGGTCCATGATCAGTGAGTAATGCTCAACATATATTCTGTTGACTTTTGTTTTTGGAGAAAAAGGGTAATAAATGTGAGATTAACATTTATGCGGCTAGAAATAAAAGTATAATCTCTACAACGGTTTAAATGTCTCCACAGTGCACATCTAGAAGTTTTATAATAATGTTTTACAAGATATTGATGTCTTGTACGTGTCATCTTTCACTGATAATGTACTAGCCTACTAGTGATGTCACCTCATCAGTAATATTTCTTTCACGTTAACAGAATAGAAAGTTATTTTTCATAAACTCAGGGTTGTCTTCATTTGTGCACATTAAGTAGAAAGACATTAACACCTGCTATAGAGACATTTATTCTTGATTCTTGATTCTTCTTGGTTCTTGATTTAGTAATACAAATCTCCCCTCCCTATACTTGTACCTCATCATGCAGAGCAAAGGGATTAGATATGTTCATCATAATAACTCGTGCCTCCTACCTACTAACTTTTCTCTTCACTGCTTCCAATGTTGCGACCCACATTTTTGTTATATCAGGGGTTCTCAAACCTTTTTCAAACCTTTTTATACCACAACCCCATTTTATGGGGGAAATCTTTTGCCGACCCCACACTTGGTTTACAGTACAATTTCAAAGTTGAAATAAAACATATTTCAATTGAAAGCCTTGGATAGGAATGTAGATAAACAAATGTAAAAACATTGACAGTGCTGTTATTCCTGCTGATTGTGTCTCATCAACATAGTTTGAAAGCAATGGAAAAGTGTTTTTGCACGTTTGTAATTGAAAACATACCTGAACCGTATAATGAACCGTATAATACAGGCTTTTTTTTGCCAGAATCGACCCCACCTTCCTTCGACCCCACTCGGGGTCCCGACCAGTATTTGAGAACCTCTGTGTTACATGATTTGAGTGGTTCTCAAAGTGGGGTCCTTGGATGGGGGATGATGATAGAATAGGGAACCAAGTTGACCCTTTTTTAAATTTAGAGTAGCCAATTGTTTTTTAGCCCACTTTTCTCTCCAATTTAGTCGTTATGCACATTTTTGTGTTGTCACTGCTGTTATATCCATCCTACTCACTCCCCTGCCAGTGAGGAGGCCCACCGGGAGGAGGTTGGGCCCAGCCTGTAGGAGAACTTGCAATGACCAATATCACCCTCCAACATACATTGCTATATCAGTTGTTCTCAAACTTTTCATGTCAAGGACCCCCAAAATTATATGTATTTGGCCGCCGACCCCCATCTAAAAACAAATTGTTTGCTTGAAAATATATTATGTTCAAAGATTTGCACAAATGTTCAAGGTTTTTCAAAAATAGAAGATCTTCAAGCGCGGCACTCAGTGCTGAGCTTGTATATCTGCTATTTTTAAATAGCCAAAGTATAAAATAATGGTTATAGCTAAAAATCTAAAATGACACAGATGTGTTCCCGGATTGAATGGGCTAACATGATAAAGACAGATATTCGAGTAGTAGTTTCCTAAACAATCTACCCTTAAGTATAACTACTCAATGAAATGAGCAACTCAAATTATATATTCCTGAACTCAATCAATTGTTATTAAATAAACTTGGCTGCAATCATATTTTCCAATTAAATGTAAAACACCACAAATGTATGACCTTCCATAAAGAAAGGAATAGAGGGATGAGGAGGAAATAACAAACATCCTCATTGTAGTTTAAATAGACAGATCTGTAAATTATTTCTATATGATGAACATTGTAGACCATACATGGGCAACTGGCGGCCCGGGGGCCACATGCGGCCCACACCTTCACTTAATGCGGCATGCAGGTTAATATCGGAATACTGATATATTATTGATTTCAGCTGTTACAATTCCAAACATGCAAACATGACCCGCTTGAATTACTTCAGTCTATATGAGTAGCTTAATGACTAGTATTCAAATTCTATTGTCTTTTTTATGTCCAATGTATTTGTATTTAAGTTCATATAAAGTTAACATAAGTATAACTAAATGCATTTGAAATTAAATAAAAATGTTACTTTTCAGGATTCCAATAAAAAAATATTAAAGAAAAAAATCAGGATTACAATTCAAAAATAGCAAAAATAGCAGATGTACAAGCTCAAAACGCGTTGCACTGCGATGCGTTTTGAGCTTGCAGATCTGCTATTTTTGCTACTTTTGTGTGACAGAATGGCAAAGTACGGCATTAATTTACGAAAAAAGTTAAAATACGTAAATAAGGTGTCTGAGACTGCGAGTGTGAAAATATAGTGGCCCTCTCATCAAAGTTGCCCACCCCTGTTGTAGACTGTGATTCAAATGCTCAACTATTTCCCTCAATCATTATTATTAGATTAAAGGAAGGGTAAGTGATTTACTTTGGTTACAATAAGTGTTAAATAGCTCTATTTTCTGATAGTACTCCTTGCTATAGAGTGTTTGTTCAGTAAAAGGAGTCTCCCATGTCTCTGCAGCTCTTTATTAAACAGAAAATGGATTTTCAGTGCTCTCTCCTGATTGGCTTAAATTTTGTCACCTACATGAAAATGTATGTATATTCTGTTTACTAAAGAGCTGGAGAGACCCCTGTGACCGAACAAACGCTCTGTAGCAATGATTACTATCAGAATATAGTACTTTAACCTTTTAACGGAAAAAAACAAACAAACAAACATATCACTTACCCTACCTTTAATTACTGTGATGTTGGTTTACAAGTTTCAGTCCTCAGCCTGAACCTCTTTTATGTTCATATTCACTTTCAAATTAGGAGCTTAACAAAGGAATAAAGTGAAGAAAATATTACGTAGCCTAACTGAAGACAAGCGTCACCATAATCGTACTATCTTGAAACATTCAGGTTTAAAGATTAGGCTTGATGGCATATGTTATAGTAAGACTTTCCTTTATTATATTTTACACATGCAGCCAGCAAATAATGTCCTATAATTGTATTTCATACAATACAGTTGCAAAAATACAATGCTGCCACTTTACTTAGTTACTTCTACATACTTACACGTTATTGATGTTTATAAGACATTTATTATGTGCTTTACTTAAGAATTCTTGCGGTTTCCAAAGTAAAAATAAAAAATAAATAAAGTTCCTATAAATGGTGATATGGTGAGAAATAGATGCATAACTTCTCCTGCACTCTTAATACAATGCACGTTATTAATCTACATGACACATAGTACAGTATGGTAAAAAATAGAATATATGGCTGTTAGATTGTTATCACACATTCTATAGGCTCCCCTTTAACTAAATAATGAACATGACTATAAATTGTAATATAATGTCTACAGTGCATATTGGGTAGAACTACAAGGCAGATAAACTAAAGCAAACACACAAACTACCACAAGTAAACACAGCCATCATGTAGCTGTACCAACACACCAGCTAACTGGTACATGGTGAACATGATGATTTCAACTCACAACTCTTTCACAGATCCAGTAGGTGGCATGGCCAGAACACGTGATGACGTTCCATCCTCTGTCAGGAGAGGAAGACTGAGACCCATCATAATACTCAACACATGCATTAGGGTACGCATGCGGCTGACCAGGATACCAGTACCTGGAGAAGTAGGAAGATTAAAATACCTTTACATTGATGATTCTTCACCCTGATTCTTTTTTTTTATCATGACCTAAAATCAGATTCTATATTAGAATTATTAGAGTTATACAAATAGTGAACTAGTCATAATGTCTTAGTGACAGTGTTGTAGGTTTGAATGTTATACAAAAAAAATTAAATGTACTTAAAATGTTTGTTGAAATGAACAAGAGAAGAACAAAGGTAAAATGAAGATGATCAGTCTTACGTTGGTGTGGTCAGTCGTGTTCCATCTACCCACTGGAAAGATCCTTCTCTGTATCTGTCTGTTAGACCCAGCCACACTCTCTTGTTTGCACGTTCAACAAAGTCCTGGACAGAACATCTGATGGTTACTGAACTGTACAACACACATGCACGCACACATGCACACACTCAAATTTTTACCCTTTTTGCCATTATTAACCTTAACCTTTAAGCAAAAAAAAGAACAAAGGGTCGCAATGCGACGCTTTGTGAGCTTGTAGATCGTATATTTTCGGTGTGCGACAACCAGATGCAACTAAGTGTAGATCAGGCATAACTCTAATCCTAACCCCTAAGCCTAACCTAAACTCTAATAACCCCAATCTGAATCTTTTCCTAATTGTAAACCTAACCTTAAACATATTTGTTTTAACCATAAAACAATCATTCCTCTTGTGAGGACCAGGAAAACGGTCTTCACAATGTCTATTTATCACATTCTACAATACTTGTGGGGACATTTGGCCAGTAGAGTACCACGCATGCGTGCATGCACACGCGCACGCACACACACACACACACACACACACACACACACACACACACACACACATACACATACACACACACACACACACACACACACACACACACACACACACACACACACACACACACACACACACACACACACACACAATACCTGTTTTTCTTGGCTCTTTATGACAATCAGGTCTGATTGTCTGTTTCTACACCACTGTCTGCTCTCCTCCCAGGTTTTCGTCCAAGTAGAGATGAAATAACAACCTCTGCCAAATTTCTGCCATCCAGGTTCTAACAACAGAATAAATAAGCAACTGTGCTGTTTGTTTTGCTCAAATGAATGACACATTTTGAACATGATTTAACAATGAATACAAACAGTGATGTCTCACTGACCACAGCAATCTCGCTCAGTTTGTTTTTGGCAGGTCTTCAACTGGTCAGAACAGGTCTGCAGTTCATCTGTTTGTTCAGTCAATTGGTTGTGTCTGTTCTGTAGCTGGACAAAACGGGCCTGTAACTGATCTTTCTGTTTAGTCAGTTGGTTGTGTCTGTTCTGTAACTGGTCAAATCTAGTCTGTAGCTGATCTTTCTGTTTAGTCAGTTGGTTGTGTCTGTTCTGTAACTGGTCAAAACTAGTCTGTAGCTGCTCTTTCGGTTCAGTCAATTGGTTATGTCTACTCTGTAACTGGTCAAAACTAGTCTGTAGCTGATCTTTCTGTTTAGTCAATTGGTTATGTCTGCTCTGTAACTGGTCAAAACTAGTCTGTAGCTGCTCTTTCTGTTCGGTCATCTGGTTTTCTCTGTTCTGTAGCTGGTTAAACTTGGTCTGTAGCTGCTCTTTCTGTTCAGTCAGGTGGTTATATCTAGTCATTAACTGTTCAAGACTGGTCTGACTTTTGTCTCGCTCTTCTGTCAGGGTGTCGTTCCATTGGTCTCTCCCGAACATGTTGGACTGATCTGTATGGAAACATACAACAATATTTCAAAATGTAGTAATGTACACCTACTGCAGTGCATAGCCTATATCAAATGTAGTCAATTACTAGCAATATATATATAGTTCATGCTAATGAATGCCTCCCACACCAAAACACATATATGTTGGGGATGAACTCCTGTCACTGCCCTTGAGCAAGGCACTGGCCTTAGAGCTGGGGCTGGGTTCTTCCCAGTGGCTGACCACTGCTACCAATAGTGATGGGTCAAATGCAGAGGAAGAATTTACTCAAGGGGATACAATGAAATATAACGTAACTTAATTTAGATGTTGTCATATTAATCAAAGGATATCAATATAATTGAAAATACACTTAGTGTTCAGCACTTTGTCTCTGGCCACACCCAAACTGTCAACCCTCCTCTCACCAACACCATGTGACCATGAGAGTTGAATACACTCTGTCTAATGCAGTTCACCATGGTAACAGACCCTGTTCAAGTGGTGAAGTAAAGCTATTTCAACTAAGCAATGAGTTTACATTAAGGACCACCATATTCAACTTTGGTGGTCACCAGGGTTGCTTTGAGTAATGAATGTGAAGCGTCATTGTTTACAATAGTTCCTCTGGAGACAGACAGTTGAGTCCAGCTCTCTAGCTGAGGTCAGTGAGGTCACAACATGAGTTTAATACCACTTATCTATTCTCACAGTTCTCATGGTCCCACTGCATGACCTCACAATAAAATGTATATGTTGCTAATACTTTAACTATTACAGCAACTACTACTGCTACCAAAGCAGTCTTTGACGGCCTTCAAGTCCCTACTAAAGACTCATTTTTACTCTATTGCTTTTAATTCTATTTAATTCATTGCCTGTCTATGCTACTATGCTCTGTACTGTGAAGCACTTTCGTTCGACCTGTCGATGTAAATGTGCTATATAAATAAAGTTTGATTTGATTTGATTTGAAAGGCCGTGGTCTCTCTATCTGCTTTAATTTTTGAGTTGATCGATCCCCTGTGAGGAATTGGCTTTTTAGTTTTTGAAGAAGCCAGGTCAGTAGCCACCATTGAAAAATATGCAAAAAATGAATAAAATAGTAAATTATGTTTTTGGATTAATTAAATTAACATTGTGAAAAGGGTGCCATTTATTCTTAGGCCTTTCACGGCAATCGGACACTTCATTCATGATTTGAGGCATTTTGTTCAGAAAATGTGTTTTGCTAAATTAGACCTGCTGGTGGCGCCATAACAGGCTAATGTGAAAAGGGTGGCATTTCTTCCTCGGCCTAGAGGGAATGTGCGTGTGAAATTTCACGGAAATCGCAAGCTGCGTTCATGATTTGAGGCATTTTGTTCAAAACGGACCAATCCTGCAAACTTTGGAAGCCAACCTTAGCCAATGAGGATGGAATATGGGAAATCGGACAGATCTGTGTTGATCACATGACTATAGAGATACTGTGTACCAATTTGCATGACGTTTGGATAAAATCTGTAGGAGTAATATCAAAAAATTGCTTTTGCACAAATCGGCCTCCTGGTGGCGCTATAACAGGCCCATGTGAAAAATTTGGGCCAGAGTTCTGAATTGGCATCCAGGGAGTGTGTGTGTACAGTTTCGCAGCGACCTGGCCAACAGTGCCGGAGATAAGCTGCTAACAGACGGACAGGACACACGGACGGACACACGGACGGACAGGGTGCAAAACATACTCTTAGGAGACAATTACATACAAAGTTAGGCAACCTATAGTCTATAAATGGCATACGCAGGCAATGTGCGGTTTATTTTGAACAATCATCTGTAACAGATAAGCATACTTTAATACGATTAATTTACCCAGGTAAAAACATTACTGTTAGATAGGGGTGCAATGCTCACAGGACGGCCTTGCACGCCGCGCATGAACCTATTTGACCAGGAGCACGCGGAGGCACACGCATAGATTTAATAGTACTTTAAATTCACACTTCAACAAAGTTTTCAAAGACTCCCGACTCACACCTGGCGAATTAACATAGGAATAAGCCTAGATGCATACCAATTGTCCATTGTGTGACCTGTAGTGTAGGTGTTAAGCGACGTGCGACGTGCGTGTTAAGCGACTACTACTACTACTAATAATAATAATAATAATAACACTAACACTAATACTGCTGCTAATAATAATAACTATTATTATTATTACTATTATTTTTTGTATTATAATTGTTACAAAATAGTTTATCATTGTATCTATAGTTTATTGGAAAAACATGTTGGATCATCATCGATGTATAAAACATTGTAATAAAATATGTTGTTAAGAAACTTGACTTACAGAGATAGAATGGTACCACAATGTTGAGGAGAGCTAGAACGGCACAAAGCAATCCAGCACCTACTGCAACCCGCTTGAACCGTCTTGTGTCTGGCGGACACACACACACACGCACGCACGCACGCACGCACGCACGCACGCACGCACGCACGCACGCACGCACACACACACACACACACACACACACACACACACACACACACACACACACACACATGCAGAGGTTATTATAGTCTTGAAGCTTTTTAGCTGGTTTGGTTTAGTTTAGTTTTTATGTTTTTTATTGTCCCATTCACACCCAAAGTTTGCTTAAAAGGTTCGGATCAGGGACCAAATCTTTACATTGTTGCATTTTGCATTTGATCTGGTTAGCGTTCACATGGCGACCACATCTATAAACAAATGACACGTGGTCAGTGGTGGTAAAAGTACTCACATGTTTTATTTAAGTAAAAGTATAAATATTGCAAAGTAGAAATACTCTGTTACAAGTAAAAGTTCGGAATTCAAAAGGTACTTGAGTAAAAGTACAAAAAGTATTGGTATCAAAATGTACTTAAACTACCAAAAGTAAAAGTACTCATTGTGCAGAATGTCCCATTTCAGCAGTTTAAAATGTATAAAACATCTTTTGAAAATAGCAGATCTACAAGCTTACAATGCGTCACATCTTGTCGCATTGTGAGCTTGTAGATCTGCTATATTCAAATTGCCGAAATATATATAGGGCTGAAGTGATTAGAGTGTTTTGTAATAATAATCAAAATCCACAAAGTAAAGTAACTAAAGTTTTCAAATAATTGTAGTGTAAGATTTTTTACTTAAGTAGGCTACAGTACTTGAGTAAATGTACTTGAGCCACACATGGAGGAACATGGACCTGTGTCAGAGCCCAGACCTACACTTACGTCATAACTTTGCGCTGTGGTGAATGCTTAAAAAGAACAGATCTACAAGCTAACATCCTGTACCATCGCACAGTGTTGATAGCTTGTAAATCTGTTCTTTTTGCGCACGTGACAACCTTGTAGCCTACTTTGCCGTTTAAATGCTCTGCTCCACGGATCTGCAGACAGCGCTGCTGCAGTGTGAATCCAAGCTAATAGAAACTGCAGGCTTTTTATTCCTGGAAAGTTGCAATGCAATAATAGAAGCCATTGTTCTCGCGTTAATAAAAAATTTGATATCTTGTTGGAAAAAAAATTCTTGCTTAACGATGATGTCACTGGTAGACGGGTTTCTGGACTGTCCACAGTCCTCCAATGAGACACAGACTGAGTAGAACAAAATTGTACCATTTTATCATGAGTAGGCTATTAGTGAGGACCTATTATATGAAGATATATCTGCACGAGTAGTGGTTTATTTATTTTCCATATTGTTCTTCAATGAACACACAATGCAAAATGCACTGTATTTTGGTTTAATTTCTATATTGGTCCTCTATAAAGTCTGATTGCGTTCACACCCGTAACGCCTGGTTCGCTTGTTTGATCCGCACCAGGATTCGAATGCGCATTCACACCACTCCAAACGAATTGGACCAAAGGATTAAGCGGACCACGGTCCCTTTTAAACAAACCAAAAAGTCCTGGCGTGAACGAGCCCTTAGTGTTAGATTTATGTTTTATTGTAATATGGGGTGGTCACCCAGGCCCAGGGGCAATATTCAATAAGCTCATGCCTATGAATTGAATACCAAGGCCCTCATTGGAAACAAGTCCGCAAGGACTTTTATGAACGGACCTGTTAGACAAAGTATTTTAAATGTAACTGTGCTGTTTTACATTTTTTGCCTAATAAAATATTCAATCAATCAAAAATGAAAATAAATATACCAGATCTACGTGTCCTGATGCAACATGTGACTGTGAGCTTGTAGATCGGCTGTTTTCATTATTTCTAAGAAAAATATTGGATATGGATACTGACAAGGATGAAACTAAGGATATTTTCTCTAGGATTTTTGTAAAACAGAAAATACAGTTTCAGTTAGTTATTGCTCATTTGTAAGCCTTGTTTTTTGTTTTTATTTAATTTAACAAAAATGTGAGATTGTTTAAAATCTTTCGGGAAAAAATAAATATATATTTTAATTCTTTTTTTATTTTCAGTAACTATCTTACCAGACTGGAGTATCTTCTGTAGATCTTTCTCCTTCTTGGTCTTGGCAACATCTTCATAAGTCGCATTGTCTAACTGTTGGAGTTCAAGCTGGTCATAAGTTCCATCTACAGCCATTGGGTCTGATAAGGTCACCTCTTCACAGTACACTGAATACACTGTTCTAAACGTAGACAGCACTGTTACATTTATATCACCAATAAAACAATCCCCCCCCCCCCACACACACACGCCCGCCCGCCCGCCCGCCCGCCCCCACACACACACACACACACACACACACACACACACACACACACACACACACACACACACACACACACACACACACACACACACACACACACACACACACACACACACACCCTGTCCTCTCCTAGGCTCTGACGTGGTTTAACACCTATTCTTATCAGATGAAATTCATAGTTTCTCATGAATATCAACCACAAGGCGTAGGCTGTACTGATGGAAGTTAGAAGTCACGCTACAGTTTTCCTGTAGCGTTGTGATCTCTGTAAAGTTAAACACAACTCCATCATTAAGGACCAACACCAAAAAGTTAAATAAAATAATGAATAAAAAAACGTGGTCACCAGGGTTGCTTTGAGTAATGAATGATATCTAAAGTTGAGGCAGCAAATCAAACCCTGATGCCTAGCATGGAAACCAGACGAATCTGCCAGTGCAAAAAAAAAACCCATTAATAAGATTAGTTTTCTCGTCATTGCTTCCAATGTTGTGACCCGCTTTTTGCAGATGTCCCTTTAAACCCGAACGTCCCTTTATGTTATGAAAGCAAACCTTTTATAGTAGGACCCTGTTTTATGGGGGAAATCTGCTGCCGACCCCACAGTTGATTCATAATGAAATTTCAAAGTTGAAATAAAGCAAAGAAATAAAGCAAATACTGTACTGTACTGTACATTACTAGCCTTGAATTGAATATATATATTTTTTAAATACATGATGACGAATGACAGATAAATGAAAACTGATGACAAAATATAAAAAAGGTGAACTGGAAACTAAAATCAGCCTGGGAATTTTAATTGCAGTGGCCCTCATATTCTGTATTTTAAAGATAATGAAGTAGTGTGTGGTAGCAATATTTATAGACTGTCAAATCTATGTATTATTGTGTGTTTGTCTGCCGCCTATTCAATCTCAGTCAATGCTAGTCAGACACTTTTCACATCAATGTGCTAATTCTAACTCAACTAAGGCTGTCAATCGAACAGCTTAGCTGCTTACTCTCACTCTGTCAGCGAATCTGTACTTGTGTGTCACCCTTATATTTGGAATATATCCTTATATGACTATTTAGAATAGCATCTCTGTTAGAATGGACAATAAGAACTGTCTGAGAAGGGGGCTGGGGAGGCTTCTACCCCGTGGGGCTGTTGGTCAGGCCATTAGGCCTGGCTATACTGATCTGTATGCTGTTGCTCTGCTGAATCTTCCTAATAAATGGTCAACACTTCACCCTGACTGGATATTAATATTTTCTATTATAAGTGAAAACTAAATACAAATAAATAAGAAGGTAAGGGCCCTAGTAGTCCGTGAGCCAGGACCCCAAAAATGGGGTCATCATTACCATCTGGGGGGATTAATTCTCATAGTGATTTTTGGGTAGGTATACACCCCTAGAGCTAGGAAAAATGTGATAGCCTTGCATCGGTGGTAGCTATCTGTGTGTTATCACTCCTTTTATAACCACAAGCCAAAACACAGTTTTCAAAATCCGAATGAAGCATTCTACTTCAAACTGATGGTTCTCTCTTATTATTGACCCTCTCTCTCTGAAAAATGGTTGGGATAAAGCTCAGACTATATATTGTCCAGAAAGGTTGTTAAAATTTGCATATCTAGAATATTTTTCTATTACAGGCAGTGACAACATAGTGACTATATGTGACATACGATGTACTTTGGTTTTAATGAAAGATGGAACACAAAGGGTTCCTTTGTAAATTACCTATAGATTTAAAACCATGTTTACATACATAGATTCTAAGGAAATGTATAATGAAATTCAATAAACAGAATATAGTGCAATGGGTAAGAAAATATCCAAAATGGCCACTAAACACACGCCTGGCAATTTTTTACTTTTAATCCGCTTGTCTTAGAATACCTCTGTTTAATACCTCTTTTTTAGGGTTTTCATATGTAGAATCCATTCCTGATGTTATTTTTTTAATATCAGGTCAATCATGTCAAAGGTCAGGTCAAGGTTAAAATTGACCTCTGGGAGAACAACAAATGGAAACAACTTGATGAACATTCATGGTTTACTATTCATGATTTTGTTTTGTGAAAAGTGTCATTAACATGTCACAAGAATTGGTATTCATAATAACATGAATGTAAAATGATATAATCTAATGTCAAATATGTATCTTTTGCAACTACATCTGTATTCTCCAACCCACATCCTGTTCTACCTCATCCTTACAAGTATCCTCCTTATTAACATCACTCCTCATCTGTAGCTTGAACATATCATCAGTAACCATCTTCACCAGAGCAGTTACAGTACATCAGTGATGTACTTCTCACTCTCTGTGCCCTAAATTGATATTGCACCATGTCACATAGCTCTGACGGTGGGGTCACCCTTAGCAATGACAGGAACAAGAATATCCTAGATCTCCTATCCAAATTTTGTGACATCAAACGACTTGTCAGGTGGGGCTTGGTGGTCTGCCACTTTCCACAACATCACTTGTAAATAAATGAGCCCACATGTGGTGCAACAGGTTGGTCGGTGTTGGAGGAAGGGCCATTGACTTGTGGCACCCACCTCACCCAGCACATCAGGGTAGCCTGGGAAGTTCCCTGCCAGCAAAGTGTAGTGTGCTCTGATCTTGCCTTTGTCATACATATAAGACAGTCCCATCCCAATGCTCCATCTATACTTTACACTGTAGGTCCACCTGATACACCCCAATACACAGCATACAACAGGACAAGAACATCAGTGTAATCACTGAGCATGTGTATCACACCCTTTCCAGAGATGGCTGCATCAGGGATATAGGAACTCATGGTGATGTCTGCCTCATCATGACTAAATGGAGTATCTATCGTCAGCACTGAAGGTGTACAACATGCTCAACGGCTTCTGCTTAATGTTCTTACTCTTCATGATGACATCTCATGTGGGTAAAGGACATTACTATTCACAACAGCATGGGGGCAAATTAGCCAAGGATGGGATTGAAGAGATGATCTTTCTGTGTGTGAGGAATCCTACACCCCAATATTTTATGACCAAGACACACCAGTGCTTCAACTCTCCCTCTGTTTCTGCACATTTTGGGGAAGGCTTCAGTCCACTCCACTCACATGCATCATGACAGCATCTTTCCTGATCGTTATGGCAGTCTGCTCCCCAGACTGGTCAGCAGAGACAGTGATCCAGAATCCATCATGGTGCCGACAGACAAGGTCTAGCTTAGCCTCTATGCTATGGCATGGAGCACATGCATCTTCAGCAGGCACTGGGTTAGATATCAAGCACACTGCACATGGCCAGCATGGAAGAAGTGCTTCAGTCATGTGCTTCAAAAGGTGAAGTTAATGTCAATGTGTCTCCCTGCGCATTCAAACTGGTGGATGTGAAGTGTAGGAAGAAGTTGTCTACCCACTGTCAGCCAGTAGGATGGAGATGTGCAGTGTCCAGGTAGGCTACTGCTGTATCTGTTCAAATGTCTTTGGCCAAGTTGATAGAAACCACTTCAGAGTGCTGCTGATACACTCAGGACTGACCACTGAACTTGCCTGTCATGTTCTGCAACCACATGCATTTCCACTTCCAGTGCTGAACCTTGCATCAGTTTTGCAATGCAGCTGAAGAATATAAGATGCTTATATACCTGCAAGGTGTCAACAAACGGCTCCATGTCAATTGTGAGGTGAATAGGGCCTGCTGTACATGCTTGGACACCTGGTTGGACGATAAGGTGCGAGAGAG
This sequence comes from Gymnoscopelus braueri, assembly GCF_963280865.1. NCBI lineage: Eukaryota > Metazoa > Chordata > Actinopteri > Myctophiformes > Myctophidae > Gymnoscopelus > Gymnoscopelus braueri. Next base: position 10,477,203 of record NC_137620.1, on the reverse strand, counting down.
ACCTTGACCTGACCTTTAGCACATAGGCCAAAGACTGACCAGCAAGTCAAAATATAACATTAGAAATAGATTCTACACCTATGAATGCCCCCCCCCCCCCCCCCCCAGGTCCCCATATGAATCACGTTCACGAAGTTCACAGATTCCCTCACACAACTGCAATATTTTGTTGTTTTTAACATAATTTAGTACAATGGAACATCACCATGGGATGGACACCATCTTTGATTTGGCAATACAAAATTAACTGATGGTAATTTCACTGATTCAGCCATATTTCTTGAACCCTAAGACCTAGTTTTAGACACCAAAACCACCTTTCTAGGTTGAACAGTATCATAAAGCCATTTAAGCTCCTGGCAGTCATATTGGACGCCATCTTGAAAATGATGGCTTTACGAGAAATATAATTTCCTAGATTTTTTTGTATGTTCTTAAGCATGCCTAGATGTACCAGAACCAATTGAAAAACCTTTTGTATATTTTTTTGGGGGGGGTTAATAGTATGTTTTCATATATTGACCCATGTAATTTTCGCCTAGTGTTATAACATAAAATGCATGATAGCACCCATAAAGCTACCATTGGTGCAAGGCTATCACATATTTTCTAACTCTAGACATGCATACCTTGACAAAAATCACTATGAGCATTATTCCCCTCAGATGGTAATGACCAACCCCCCTGGCTCACGGACTATAGCAAGATAATCTATGGTCCGACCCCTACAGTCTGTTTTTCAATCCATTTTTATTTATATTTTTAACTTACATTTTTCTCCCACGATTTATTTCACCCATTGCCAATTGCCTATGCAATCCTGGGCGCTACACTCCCTCTGCCAGCCTAGGGAGAGCCTATAGAGCCGAGCTCATGCCTCCTTCAATGCATGAGAGCTAGCAAGCCGCTTCTTATCACCCGACAGGGGGGAGGTTCCCTGGTTGGACGTAGCGCGTGGAAGGAACACGTTATTCCAACCAGTTCCTTTCCCCTCCATCAGGCGCCCCGGCTGACCAGGGGGAGGCAGTATAGTGACCAGGATTACTGCATGTTTTTGTGAGAGAACATGCAAATTCCACACAGAAAGGCCCTTTTGCCAACCCCAGCTAGGGTATGAGCACTGATGACGCGGAGGAGAGAACACGCCCCCAGCGCCCACAGCGTCCCCGGCGGGAATCGAACCCAGGACCTTCTAGCTGTGACGCGACAGTGCTACCGACTGCGTCACAGTGCCTCCCCTGTTTTTCAATCCAGTATTGTACAGCAGTGTGATCTCATATTTTGACACAACTTGCTTTTTTAACGTTATGGGAGGAAACTGATTCCAAAAAGGTAAAATAAGAGAGAAATTACTAAGTTACAGAAGTGGTACAATTGTATCCTTTTGCAGAAGAGGTTCCGCTATGATTATGAGCCAGAGAACCAGTTTAAGTGCTATTTAGCACCATGTATTGTTGTATCTCCTGGTGATCACAGCACAACAGATGTCAATAATGGTAATCACAATATATGACATGTATGTTTAGCGTGAGATATGATCTATTTGCCTACAAACATCAACATGAAGTTGATGATATAATTGACCACTTCTCTAATTTAGTTTTACTAAGAAATGTGTCAAATGGTTGCACTTCCTCTTTCCATCTCTCTGTAGCATGATCTGGCCAGAACCAGCTCGAGTACTGTTTGGATATACATCACATGAAACACGAACGCACGCACGCACGCACGCACGCACGCACGCACGCACGCACGGTCTATTGTTTTACTTTACTTTACTTGATTTGTTTATTTAGATGGGACAATGCACATTAATGAACATTCAATACATGAATATGACTTCAATCAGCTGAACATAATCTCATGTAAACATGTCGGATTTAGCTAGCTAATTTCCATCCAATATTTTTCAATATTACGGCCATAGCGTTGTCACATACAGTATATAATCTCTTTCCCCATGAAGAATGTGTGAGTGGTCCCTGCCACAAAATCGTTTAAGATGGGGGTCTGTGGCCAATTCCATATTAATTTGGGGGTGCTTTAATGAAATGTTTGAGAACCACTGATCTGAAAAAAAACCCCATATATATATATATATAGGGGCCGGGCAAAAGGCGTGGCCAAGCTTAGGCGGAAGTATTTCCGGTGGCCATTTTACGTGTTGTCCATAACAACAGCTCGTCCAGTGTTGCCATATCTTGCGAGAGAAATAAGCAACTAGGTCTATGAAAACAAGCCCAAAATAAGTGGCTTAGTGACATCGGCTACTTGAAAATAGCCGATCTACAAGCTCATGTGAGCTTGTACATAGGCTATTAAAAAAACCTCTTGCAATAAAATAAAGAATATTTGGAATATTTTTTAAAACATTCTAACACAAATGCTTTGAGAACCACTGGTTTAATTTTTTTAAAAGCCTAAATAAGCAAGTACCTAAATAAGCCTAAATAAGCAAGTACACTTTATAAATAAGCCACACAAAACTACTAATTTTACAAGCAACTTTACAGAAAAAGAAGCCCAAAGTCGCTTATAATAAGCCGACATGGCAACGCTGATGCTCGCCTTGCCCGGTCCTCCATTAGTTTATATTTTTGATTGTGTGCTGTCATGCTCGTTTGAGCTTATATGTGTTTGGGAATGTTGTTGAAGGTTATGTTATTTCGTCAGCTGACACCCAAGCCATAGGCTACTACATTTATTTGATATCTCCGACGTCTGAACACTTGCTGACAGACAGACAAGAGTCCCTTGTTTACTCAGCCACCGTGACTGTGAGCCACCCACGTTAGACAACGTTGCTCAGACTGGACACATAGAGAAACACAATTTAGCTGTTAGCTCAATCTCATTGTATTTAAGATACCCAAGCCAAGCCATACAACGTTTCTTTGATATCTCCGACATCTGATCTCCAAAGCTTTTCTTCCAGGTTGGAAATGTATGCAATTTAACTTTTTTAATTTAACGTCTGAAACCTTGGCATTGCATCCGATAATGCAGCACTGTCCTACCATTGCTAAATTAGAGCAACAGACAAGTTGGAGATAGATAATAATGTACACCGTCTACTTGCTGGACAACAAACACAGGACTACAGACTACACTACACTACTCTACACTTGTGGCAGCTGTCAATCTACTCACTCACTATGGCGGCGAAAGTGGGCTGATTTAACGGCGTCTCGACCCTGTTACGTCGCTATGCCCCTATATATATATATTGTTTCTGTAACAGTTAGCCGGATGGTCAAGGCACCAAAAATGTATGAAGTCCAAGAATGTAGGTTTTTCTTATTTATTTACCTCCAAAATAAGATAAAACTGTCCTGAGCAGGATTCTGACAGTGTGGACCCGAGGTAGAAATACAACTACCAATATAAACTGGGCTGGACAAAGAATAAGAAATAAACACTTGAACAGCTACAGTAAACTAAAGAAAAAAAAACTACTCAAGAAACTGAAAACAGACTATGCATGAAGGCCCTGGCAGCTCTCCCTTGGTGTTCTTACTTAGCCCAGTAGTTCTCAAACTTTTTCGTGTCAAGGACCCCCAGATTGATATATATTTGGCCCCGGACCCCCACCTAAAATGTTTTGTGCCAGGGACCCCCCAGAAGAGAAGATTTTTCAAAAATGTTCATAAATAGCATATGTACTAGCACGCAGTGTGGCTGTGAGCTTGTATATCTGCTACTTTTAAATAGCCAAGGTAACACATTTTGCCAGGGACCCACTGGAACCCCTCCAAGGACCCCTGGGGGTCCCCGGACCCCACTTTGAGAACCACTGACTTCGTCTACCAGCCCAGCCACTTAAGACTCTAGCCTCCCTTACATATAGGCTACAGGTGAGACCCACCCACAATGATTAGCAATTAGCATAATCAACTAAAATAAGGCTAACCATGGCCCATGAGTTAGACTAACTACATGGTTCCCGAACAAACTCTAAATGCATTTCCAAGTATCAAATAATTCACAAAACAGTTACAATACAATTAGACAATACAGATTGAACATAGCCTACACTGGCTGTAGAACAGACACATCTCCAAGCCAGCTTGATGACAGTCAATTAACCCATTTAAACCGGGAATGCATCTGTGTCATTTTAGATTTATTTGGCTATTCAAAAATAGCAGATATACAAGCAGTATATATGTTACAGGGAAATTGAAAAAGGAGCGCTTGTTTTTACCACCCACCCAGGCAATTCTGTATAACCAACACTAGAAGGCAATGAATGCAAGCCAATGCATGCACATGCGTGTGCGTGTGTGTGCGTGCATGTGTGCGTGTGTGCAACTGTGCATGCGCACACATCCGTTCCGCAGAGAGGGTGATTGGCTGTCCCCTGCCCTCCCTCAAGTCCCTGCACGACTCCAGGGCGCTGAGGAGGGCAAGAAAGATCATGGCTGACCCCTCCCACCCTGGCCACGGCCTCCTCACCCTGCTCCCCTCTGGGAGAAGGATGCGGCTGCTGAAGGCCACCACAGCACGCCACAGACTAAGCTTCTTCCCCTCAGCTGCCAGGCTGCTCAATGAGTCTGGCTTCCCTTCTCCCCCGCCCCCAAGGGTCACTGAAACCTGAAACCTGACACTGGCAATGACATTGCACTACTGTCCACTATAGCACTTTATATTATCTATTTTCTTGCACGGTGTTGTTTTGTGTTTGTTGTTATTTATGTTATATGTGAAAAAAGATTGAAACACAATCATGCATTGCCAAAACAAATTCCTATGTGTATTACACAATGGTAAATAAAGGAATCTGAATCTGAATCTGAATCATGTGTGTCGTCGTGGACACTGGATAGTAACCATAGACTGTAACCTATCGGTTCACAACTCGGACGCCGCTGATTCGACTAGCAGACCTTCGGCGCCTGGAGGCGCGAGGGCGCGCCTCCTCGGCCTCAAGCTCTGCTGAGTCGGCGCGCCTCCGTCATGGACAATAACTATTATTATACAACAGGTAGTTCCGACCAAGCAATCTGATTGGTTGAAATAGCTATCTAGCCGTGCTTCAAACCAGCATGATAGCACGGGCCTTATCACATTAATAAATCACTCCGCACTGCAGTCCGCACTTCAGTGATGCTCGCGGAACTCGGCTTTACCTCGTTCCTGACCGCATCACTGGCGTGCCAATAATGACGGTAAAGCACACCCTCTCGTGTAATATTGCTTAATCACGTGTGCGTGTGAACGCGTGTTCAGCGTTCCCCTAGCGTAGCTTCCTGGTTGCTATGTGGGGGGAACAACAAAAGCCAGGTCGGCCTCGCATCAAAGCCCCGCCTCGCGCCTCCTCCTCCTCCTCCTCCTTGCGCCGCCTCATATCAAAGCCCCGCTTCGCGCCTCCTCCTCCTCCTCCTCCTTGCGCCGCCTCATATCAAAGCCCCGCTTCGCGCCTCCTCCTCCTCCTCCTCCTCCTCGCACCGCCTCGTATCAAAGCCCCGCCTTGCGCCTCCTCCTCCTCCTCCTCCTCGCGAGCCTCGCGTAAAAAACCCTGTCTCGAAAAGCCCCGCCTCGCACCGAAGCCCCGCGCCTAAAAGCGAGCGCTCCTCTTTCAATTTCCCTGGAATGCCAATTTCCCTGTGACATATATAGTGCTTCGTGCCGCGCTATAAGCTTGTAGATTTGAAAAATCTTGTAAATGTGTGCAAATCTTTTAATGTATAAATTTAAAGTGAACATTTGTAACTCAAATCTTTGCTTCTGGGGGTCCCTGGAACAACATATATTGTATGGGGGGGGGGTGTTCATTGCACAAACAATTTGCAGATGGGGGTCGACGACCAAAAACATTCAGTTGATGTCCTTGACATTAAAAGGTTTGAGAACCACTGGTAGGCCTATATCTTGCTGGCGTCCATTGTCTTTACTTGTTAATTCACTTCAAATGTGACATATTTCCAAACAATACTCATGCTGCTTTCTGTGAATTTCTGTCAAGTCAAATCTTGCTACAGAGAGATGGAAGATGGAAAGAGGAAGCTTAACATTTGACAGAACTTCTCACAGAGGTTCTGCACACATGTTAACACCCGCAAACTATTATTACACTGACAGCAGTCTTCAAGTGGAGCAAACAAGACGAGAGAAGAGTTTGAGAGCTATAGAGTGAGGCGGGGCTGCTATTTGGGCAAGTGTGTGTGTGTGTGTGTGTGTGTGTGTGTGTGTGTGTGTGTGTGTGTGTGTGTGTGTGTGTGCGTGCGTGTGCGTGTGCGTGTGTGTGTGCGTGTGTGTACTCGGAACATAGAAGGACGCATGGCGCTGGTATTAATAGTGCAGCAGATGAGTTGCAAATATTCAGGATCAATATGTATTGAAAAACATATATATTTGTGACAACATTAAAACTATGCAGACTAGAAGAAAAATATGAATAAAGAAGAAAAATAATACTTTCTCTTTTTCTTTTTTGCATTTATATAGTGCTTTAAGCTAGTGCTTTTTTGTCTTTTTTTTTTCTTCAAATGTGCTTTATCGCAAGCACGCACACACACCCACACCCACACACACACACACACACACACACACACACACACACACACACACACACACACACACACACACACACTCCTATCCTATAGGCTCTGACGTGGTTTAACACATATTCTTATCTGATGAAACTCTATAGTTTTTCATGAATATCAACCACAAGGCGTAGGCTGTACTGACGGAAGCTAGTAATGAGCAGTTGTCCGGTAGCGTCATGATTTCTGTAAAGTTAAACACAACTATCCATCATTAAGGACCAACACCAAAAAGTTCAATAAAATAATACATTAAAAAACATTGTGGTCACCAGGGTTTCTTTGAGTAATGAATGATATCTAAAGTTGAGGCAGCAAATGAAACCCTGATGAGGCCTAGCCTGGAAACCAGACGAATCTGCCAGTGCGAAATAAAAAGCCCTTGATCAGTGGTGTAAAGTAACTAAGTACATTTACTCAAGTACTGTACTTAAGTACACTTTTGAGGAATTTTTACTTTACTGGAGTATTTCGTTTTTTATACTTTTATATATATGTAATACTTTTACTTCTACTCCACTACTTATCAGAGGCAAATATTGTACTTGTACTCCACTATAATTATTTGACAGCTTTAATTACTAGTTACTTTGCAGATTTAGATTATCATCACAAAACATACATTAACCACTTCAGCCCTACACAGATTTCGGCCATTTGAAAAGAGCCGATCTACAAGCTCACAATGCGTCGCGATGCGACGCATTGTGAGCTTGTAGATCTGCTATTTTCAAAAGATTTGTTTACATTATGAACTTGTGAAATGGGACATTCTGCACAATGAGTACTTTCACTTTTGGTACTTTAAGTATATTTTGATGCCAATACTTTTGTACTTTTACACAAGTAAATTTTGATTACCGGACTTTTACAGAGTATTTCTACACTGCACTATTGATACTTTTACTTAAGTAAAAGATGCAAGTACTTTTTCCACCACTGCCCTTGATATTAGTCTGGCCATGATAAGCTGGAAGAGGCCCCTTGCAAAGGTTCTCAGGCATGCATGTGATTCATTTAGCCTGCTATACTTGAGGAGCAGCATGTTGGCCTAAAGTTTGACCTTGTTGGACTCCTTGAGATTCCCCCCACACACCACAACAGTAGAACACAGTTACACACACACAGTACACCAGAGTTGTAAAGTCCGGCCCGGGGGCCAATTGTATAGCAAAAGGGCAGATTTATTTGATGGCCAACAGCTTCCTTCCTAAATAGTATTATTTATGGCCAGTCCTGTCTTGTTTTGTTTGTTTGTTTGTTTTTGGCAGCCAATATTAAAGTAAGCCTAAATATATATTATGCATTTCTCTCACACAGAAACATGCAATGTGGCATGACTCTCTTTAATGGAATGTGTATGTACCAATGTTACACTTTTAATAACACACAGAAGCAGAAGGAAACAGCTCTGTTTTTCCCACCCAATTTGTGCAAAACCATTTTTTTTACATTACTCCTACAGATTGTATCCAAACGTCATGCAAATCGGTACACAGTATCTCTATAGTCATGTGATCAATACGAATCTGTCCGATTTCCCATATTCCATCCTCATTGCCTATGGTTGCCTTCCAAAGTTTGCAGGATTGGTCCGTTTTGAACAAAAAGCCTCAAACTATGCACGCAGCTTGCGATTTCCGTGAATTTTCACACGCACATTCCCACTAGGCCGAGGAAGAAATGCCACCCTTTTCACATTGACCTGTTATAGCGCCACCAGCAGGTCTAATTTAGCAAAACAAATTTTTGGAACAAAATGCCTCAAATCATGAATGCAGTGTCTGATTGCCATGAAAGACCTAGGAATAAATGGCCCCCTTTTCACATTGGCCTATTATAGCGCCACCAGGAGGCCACAATAATGTACCTGACCTGGTGGAGACCTGTGCTCCGAGGAGCACTTTCTCTAGTTTTATCCATCAATTGAGCTTGGAGAGAAATACAAAGTACACACACAAAGTGCTCCGAGGAGCACTTATTTTTGTTTTAAATTCAGAATTCTTTCCACCATGTTTTAGACCATTCATTGAATGTAGATTCAATGAATTCCCTCATGGGATAAACAAAGGTTTTATCTTAGGTGGAGATCACTGACTATCTGGCTACACGATTTTCTCCAAAAAAGGCCTACACATCATTCACCTAAATGTGAATAGCCTCAAAAACCCCACAAAGATGTCTGAACTAAGATCCATGTTTGGAAATGGCAAGGTAGAGGTTCTCTCTTTTTCAGAGACAAAACTGGATGACACAGTAGACGATTCTGAAATTGAGATTATAGGCTACAATGTCATTAGGAAAGACAGAACTCTTGGTGGAGGAGGGGTATGCATTTATGTGAGATCTGACATCATTTTCAATGTGTACCCAAAATTGGAGAACAACTCCACGGAATCGGTCTGGATAAAAATCACCTATCCTCACGCTAAACCCCTGATAATTGGCGCAATCTACAGGCCCCCAGGTCAAAATCAATTTTATGATTTATTAGAGGAGCACATGGCAATCATTGGAAATTCGGAATTGATTTTGATTGGCGACTACAATACGGATGTACTCCGGAAAGACGCCGCCATATTTAAATCTTTCAATAAATTCTGTGACATGCATAGCCTCACCCAAATGATAAAAAATATCACGAGGGTAGGCCCCACTTCTCAGACCATCATTGACCTCATTTTGACATCAGACCAGTCGAGGATTCCTTTAAGTGGAGTCATTGAGTGCAGTCTAAGCGACCATAACATCATTTTCTGCACGTGTAAGCTTCACAGATCTGTAGTTGATTGTCATAGCACGGTCAGCTGCAGAGCTATGAAAACTTCTACTACTGCTATTGCCCCCATAGTAGCCCAAATCACAAACCAGTTTCACGTCCCACAGGATTTCAAGTTGGCAAGAGTAATCCCTCTGCATAAAAAAGGAAGCAAATTAGAACCTGGCAACTATAGGCCTGTTTCCATCCTTTGTTCCATCTCAAAGGTTGTAGAGCGATTAATTCAAGAACAAATCAACAGCTACCTCAGCGAGCATAAACTGTTGTTTGAATTCCAATCGGGCTTCAGAACCTCCCATTCAACTGACACATGCCTACTGTATCTGACCGACTACATCAAACGTGAGGTAGACGCGGGCAAATACTGCGGCATGGTCATGTTGGACCTCCAAAAAGCGTTCGACACTGTAAACCACTCAATTTTACTTGATAAGCTGAGGGCGATTGGTTTTGACTGCACATCACTAAACTGGATGAGATCTTACCTGGAGGGAAGAGAACAAGTGGTTGACATCAACGGAACCATGTCCTCATCCCTCCCGGTGAGCTGTGGGGTTCCTCATTGCAGCATTCTAGGGCCGTTACTGTTTCTTCTATACATTAACGACATGAGTGCTGCCTGTAACTGCAAATTGTTCCTGTTCGCTGATGACTCGGCACTCCTGATCTCGGGAGAGGACAAGTTGCAAGTTGAGGAGGCGCTCAGCTCCGAACTCTCAAAAATCCGTACTTGGCTTACCGATAACAAACTGTCACTACACCTTGGGAAAACTGAATCCATTCTCTTTGGGACCAAACATTCCCTCAGACAGATGTAAATGATTTCAAGGTCAAAGTCGATGACACAATTATCTCTAGCAAAGAAGAGATTACCTATTTGGGTTGTGTTCTTGACAAATACCTGACAGGTGAAAGCATGGCTACAAAGGTGGTCAAAAGAGTAAACCAGAGAACCAAATTTATGGGCAGAGTTTCCTCTTTTGTCAACCCTCAGGCCCTCAGGACACTCTCTGGGGCCCTGATTCAACCACTTTTTGACTATGCTTGCACCTCCTGGTACTCCAACACCTCAGTGTCACTGAAGACTAAGCTTCAAACCTCCCAAAACAAACTGATTCGGCTACTCCTCGGATTGGGGCCCATGACCCACCTTTCTCCCACCCATTTTGCCAGCCTAGGCTGGCTCAGGGTGGAAGACAGGGTTAAACAACAAAAAATGGGACTGGCCTTCAAAATTGTAAATGCAAATTTGCCCGATATGCCCCCTATTCCCGCATATCTGAGTAAATACCTCCAAAAGGTTAGCGACACCCACAGTCACAATACCAGAGGGAGCGTTAACAACAATTTGGTACCACCCACCCATAAATCAAACATGGGCAAATTCTCCTTCTACAGCACTGCCACCCAGGATTGGAATAGTCTAACTCCATCCCTCAAAAAATGCAGTTCGCTGGGCTCATTTAAAAGAGCCTTAAAAAATCACCTTTCAGGAGGCCAAAGGAGGAGGTAGTACCATTTTCCCGTTAGACAGCAGACCCCCCCCCCCCCCCTGTTCTTGTACATATTTTTTTCCCCCCTCTTTTTTATTTTTTTGTTGTACATAGTGTTATTTTTTTTTGCTGTTTATTTTGTAATGATATTCGAACTGTGGTGCCACTATATATGCCTATGAATTGAATACCAAGGCCCTCATTGGAAACAAGTCCGCAAGGACTTTTATGAACGGACCTGTTAGACAAAGTATTTTAAATGTAACTGTGCTGTTTTACATTTTTTGCCTAATAAAATATTCAATCAATCAAAACACAAGACTAGTAATCCCTACTTTTCATGTCAATATGGTTGCCATTAAAAAGGCTTATTGAACTAGTCTTATGGCAATGTAAATAAACATTTTTTTTTTTAACATTGTATATCTGCTGTGAAAAAAACTCTCTAAGCTCCTCTGATGTATAAAGTTACAGAGGCAACATTAGAGGTCAACTAGAAGGTCACTGAAGCTATAGTTGTCACTTCCGTTCAACGTTTGTCAGCCGTATCTTGATGTCTGCTGGCAGCCCAAGTTTGACCAGTTCTTCTTTAATCTGGAAATGAAAGAGCACAATGTTCTTGATACAGTATGTGATAACGGGTTAGTGGTTGAGGTAGCATCGTTTGAATTACGAAGTCAAGCTGGAGAAATAGTTTGACTTATGATGAGGCTGATGGGGTTTATACCTTTTTTAATTTCACAATATAACTCACTAGGACATCTAGGAGCTACTCTGCCTGGCAGTTAACTGAGTATGGATTGAAAAGTAAGCAGAGGTTCTAAATGAAGTCATAACTTCAGCAGTGCCTCACCAAAGTTCCGGTAGGTAGTTTCCTTTCTTATTCGTGATGGCTAAAGTGTGTTAATAATTTATGGCTATACCAGACCAATCAAAAAAATATTCCAGAATATAAAACAATGTGCAAAATATTCAATATTAGCTTTGAATAATAGTTATAGTGCCACCTACTAGTAACAAGAAGTTATAACTTAAATCAACATGGTCAGATATTTTCACAGCGCAGTTCTGATGAGAGTCTCAGCCTGATGACAGGCCAAATTTAAATATTTCATAGTTATAGCTCCACCACCTGGCAACATGAAGTCAAAGTCCCTAAACCTTTACTAATTACTCGTGGTAATGCCAGGCGGACACGCTGGACGTGGACTAAGGTGTGAGGACCCAGTCAGCTGGTTGCGGCTTTACTTTATTATTATTATCATTATCATTATCATTATTATTATTACTGTTGTTACTATTATTAAACGCCATTATACAACAGTTACCATCACAATAAAACGTATACAAATACAATACAATAACAACCTTTATATAGTATTAATATTATTATTACCTTTGGCAGCACTATGTTATCGAAGTCTTCTTGGGTCAAAGGAGTCTCTGAGGAGAGCCCCAATCTCAGGCCAATGATGTGACCTACAGGACAAATATCCCATCATTAGAATACTGACAGGTACCTGGTCATCATATAAGACCTAATATTTTCATTTTTAACAGTTGCTTCTGCGCTCTGACTAATAGAAACATTCACTAACACATACTTATTTTTTGTGAAATGGCTCTATTATTGTTATATTATCTGTTGTATTTGAAAGATGATCTACAGTACTATACTATACTATTACTATAGGTCTATAGGTCACCAATATCGATTAATGAGATGCAATGATGAATATGTACCTTTAACAAGGCCAAATTGTAAAAAGAAAAAGAAAGACAAAACATTTAATATCTTTCTATCCAATTATGGACACAGGTTTGCTGTAGTATAAGTAAAGTTGATTGTGAGAAAATAACATCACAATCAGTTACCTACAGTATACAAGCCAAGGTTCTACCATCAGTTTAAAGCTGTCATTACTTGGTCACATCTCCCTGGTTTCACCGACTGGACCATCTTCATCTATAATAGTAGTGGCTGGTAACTTACACAATATCACGTTCACTTTTGTTTCCAAGAAGTGAATGCGATATTGTTTATTGATGTTTTTGAGTCTTATAGGGATGGGTCTTATGACAAGACATTAATTCATTCATTTATTAATTCATACATTCATTCATACACACACACACACACACACACACACACACACACACACACACACACACACACACACACACACACACACACACACACACACACACACACACACATGAGACTGTAATCTACTGTACGATACTGATGAAAAAACATTATTTCAACACACTTACTAGACGCAGGGATGTTGTTAGTTGACACTTCTGCTGTGGGTGGAGGCGTTGTAGGTGGTTCGGTAGCATGTGGTGTCCTAGGTGGTGGTGTTTCATTAGTAGGTGGTGTTGTGGTTGTAGTAGCTGTAGTAGAAGGTGGTGTTGTGGTTGTAATAGTAGGTGGTGTTGTGGTTGTAGTAGTAGGTGGTGTTGTTGTGGTGGTTGTAGTAGTAGGTGGTGGTGTTGTGGTTGTAGTAGTAGGTGGTGTTGTGGTTGTAATAGTAGGTGGTGTTGTGGTTGTAGTAGTAGGTGGTGTTGTTGTGGTGGTTGTAGTAGTAGGTGGTGGTGTTGTGGTTGTAGTAGTAGGTGGTGTTGTGGTTGTAGTAGTAGGTGGTGTTGTGGTGGTGGTTGTAGTAGGTGGCGTTGTGGTTGTAATAGTAGGTGGTGTTGTGGTTGTAGTAGTAGGTGGTGTTGTGGTTGTAATAGTAGGTGGTGTCGTGGTTGTAATAGTAGGTGGTGTTGTGGTTGTAGTAGTAGGTGGTGGTGTTGTGGTGGTGGTGGTGGTGGTTGTTGTAGTAGTAGGTGGTGTTGTGGTTGTAATTGTAGTTGGTGTTGTGGTTGTAGTAGTAGGTGGTGTTGTGGTTGTAGAAGTAGGTGGTGTTGTGGTTGTAGTAGCTGTAGTAGAAGTAGGTGGTGTTGTAGCAGTAGGTGGTGTTGTGGTTGTAGTAGTAGGTGGTGTTGTGGTAGTAGGTGGTGTTGTGGTTGTAGTAGTAGGTGGTGTTGTGGTGGTTGTAGTAGTAGGTGGTGGTGTTGTGGTTGTAGTAGTAGGTGGTGGTGGTGGTGTGGTGGTTGAAGTAGTAGGTGGTGGTGTTGTGGTTGTTGTAGTAGTAGTAGGTGGTGGTGTTGTGGTGAATGTAGCAGTATGTAGTGTTGTGGTTGTAATAGTAGTTGGTGTTGTGGTTGTAGTAGTAGTAGGTGGTGTTGTGGTTGTAGTAGCTGTAGTAGAAGTAGGTGGTGTTGTGGTTGTAATAGTTGGTGGTGTTGTGGTTGTAGTAGTAGGTGGTGTTGTGGTTGTAGTAGTAGGTGGTGTTGTGGTTGTAGTAGTAGGTGGTGTTGTGGTGGTTGTAATAGTAGGTGGTGTTGTGGTTGTAGTAGTAGGTGGTGATGTGGTTGTAGTAGTAGGTGGTGTTGTGGTTGTAGTAGTAGGTGGTGTTGTGGTGGTTGTAATAGTAGGTGGTGTTGTGGTTGTAGTAGTAGGTGGTGTTGTGGTGGTGGTTGTAATAGTAGTTGGTGTTGTGGTTGAAGTAATAGGTGGTGTTGTGGTTGTAGTAGCTGTAGTAGAAGTAGGTGGTGTTGTGGTGGTTGTAATAGTAGTTGGTGTTGTGGTTGAAGTAGTAGGTGGTGTTGTGGTTGTAGTAGCTGTAGTAGAAGTAGGTGGTGTTGTGGTGGTTGTAGTAGTAGGTGGTGTTGTGGTGGTTGTAGTAGCTGTAGTAGAAGTAGGTGGTGTTGTGGTTGTAGTAGTAGGTGGTGTTGTGGTTGTAGTAGTAGGTGGTGTTGTGGTTGTAGTAGTAGGTGGTGTTGTGGTGGTTGTAATAGTAGTTGGTGTTGTGGTTGAAGTAGTAGGTGGTGTTGTTGTGGTGGTTGTAGTAGCTGTAGTAGAAGTAGGTGGTGTTGTGGTGGTTGTAGTAGTAGGTGGTGTTGTGGTTGTAGTAGCTGTAGTAGAAGTAGGTGGTGTTGTGGTTGTAGTAGTAGGTGGTGTTGTGGTTGTAGTAGCTGTAGTAGAAGTAGGTGGTGTTGTGGTTTCAGTAGTAGGTGGTGTTGTTGAGGTTGTTGTAGCTGTAGTAGAAGTAGGTCGTGTTGTGGTTTCAGTACTAGGTGGTGTTGTGGTTGTAGTAGCTGTAGTAGAAGCAGTTGGTGTTGTGGTTTCAGTAGTAGGTGGTGTTGTGGTTGTAGTAGCTGTAGTAGAAGCAGTTGGTGTTGTGGTTGTAATAATCGTCAGTGTGGCGGTTGTAGTTGTAGTAATTGGTGTGGTTGTAATAGTAGTTGCAATTGGTGTAGTGGTTGTAGCTGCTGTTGTCATAGTGGTGTGTTGGGTGGTTGTACTTGGTTGTGTTGTTGTAGCTGCTGCAGGTGGAGAACATAAAGATGACACATTTAACTAGAGCCTCCTCAAACCACATCATCACTGATGGAATGTGAAATATGGTGCAGTAGGGAACAGGTGTAGTTTCACCCACCATTTGAGACACTGACAATGACACAGCGAAGCTCCGACTGATATGTGGCCGCACTGAGAAAACAAATATGTTTAATAAACAGTTTTGTTTTACCTTGATGTTACTTATTGGATTATGTTTGGGGTTGCAGCAGTTGAGATAAAACAATATAAATACAATGTTTTTGTATCGCAATCATAGATAAAACATAATACAATAAAGAAGTTATTGACTTTCTGGCACAGTAATATAGTACTCTGACAGACAGACAGACAGACAGACAGACAGACAGACAGACAGACAGACATCATTTAACGGAAGTTACGAATGTAACTATGGTTCTGTGAATTCCTGGATGACTGCCAGTAGGCAGTTACAGTAGTGAATAATGCCTCTCGCGCTCCGCGCAGGTCGAGTATTTATATAAACAAAGTCATGTGACGCGTAGGCTACCTGTGCGTCCGCCGTCCCGGCTACATAAGCACATGATAGCCTGCGCGCGGCCTCTAAGAATCTTCTCACCCTGAAAGATTCCGAGTGACCAGTATTACTGGCAGTCATCCAGGAATTCACAGAACCATAGTTACATTTGTAACTTCCGTTCTGTTTCATTCCCTCCTGACTGCCAGTAGGCAGTTACAGTAGTGGATGACTTATACCACAAGTGTCACGAGGAATTGCACCCACCTCCTAGTCTGCCATAGCAGCCAGCGGCAGGATAGCTGACGCCAGTGAGGATCCAGAGGCCACGTCAAGGCGATAGAACCTCGGCAGATGACATTTGAAGGGGCAGGTTTACCGGCTACATAAGCCTTTTTAATTGTGTCAACTACCCAACTAGCCGCTGTTTAGACAGTGCACATCCCCTATTCTTTCCGCCGTAGCAGACAAATAGCTGCTCTGAGCGTCTAATACTCTGCGTTGCCTGAATATACAGTCGCAACGCACGGACTGGACACAGTAAGTGGGCCCTTTCCTCCACCTCCGATGTAAACGGGGGAGGATGGAATGCCGCCAACTCTATGGCCTGATTAGTATGATTGGGGGGCAACACTTTAGGTAGGAATGAGACATTCGGCCAAAGTGTAACCCCAGAGTCGTTCGCCTTCCAATGAAGGCATACTGGACTAATAGAAAGTGCGTGGAGCTCACTCACACGCTTGGCTGTCGTGACTGCTAACAGAAACGCAGTCTTAACGGATAAAGAGCTCAAGGACGACCCCGCCATAGGCTCAAAGGGCGCCCGGCTCAATGCCTGCAGGACCAGAGGTAGGTCCCAAGTTGCAGCACGCCCCACCCTAGGGGGGCGTAACCTCTTGGCACCATGCAGAAACTGTGTCACCCAGTAATGCGCACCAACTGACCTGCCATCAATATGGCTATGATTAAAGGATATAGCGGCCGTGTGTACCCTGGAGGCCGCACGGCCGGCATCAAGTAGACACTGTAAATAATGTAATACATGTTGTACAGGGCAAGAGACTGGGTCTAGACCCCTGTCGCTGCACCATGATGAGAAAGCAGCCCAGCAATTAGAGTACACCAACCTTGTGGAAGGGGCTCTTGCATTCCGCAAAGTCTCACATATTGAGGGGTCAAGCACACTCAAGAGTGACTGATCCCTCTCAATGGCCATACCCAAAGCTGAACGAGGCTCGGTGATGGATGCCATACCTTCCCGTCCAGCTGGGACAGGAGGTCCATCCTCACTGGAAGCTGCCAAGGATCCCCGTCCAATAGACTGAGGAGCGTTGAATACCATAATCTCGAGGGCCACTTGGGGGCCACCATGAGAACTCTGTGATCTGACAATCTCACCCTGTGAAGCACAGGCAACAACAGGGGGATCGGAGGAAACGCATACAGGAGCGCTCTCGGCCAGATGTTGGCGAGAGCGTCCATCCCAAGCGGGGCACTGGTCTCTGCCAGGCTGAACCACAGAGGACAATGAGTTGTGCCCTTTGAGGCAAACAGATCTACACGGGCTACCCCGTACCGATCCCAAATCAACTGTACCACCTGGGGGTGCAATCTCCACTCCCCAGAGGGCAGTCTCTGACGAGACAGATAATCTGCCACAGAGTTTACTCTGCCTGGCAGGTGCATTGCCCTCATCGAGGAAAATAGAGGATAAGCCCATGTCCACAGTCGCTGGGCTTCCCTCAGGGACTCCAGAGACCTGGTCCCTCCTAGATGGTTGACATGAAACACCACTGAGGTGCTGTCTGTCCGAATGAGCACATGCTTCCCCCTGAGAAAGGGTAAGAAGTGCTTCAGCGCCAAGGAAACAGTCCGGAGTTCTAGCACATTGATATGGCGTCCTCTCCACCGAGAGCACCATACCCCCTGGACTGACCTCTTCTGCCATACCGCGCCCCAACCTTGAAGCGAGGCATCTGTTGTCACTACCTCTCGTCTCGCCGGGACTGAGCCGAGAGGAACCCCATGCAGCAGGAATGCATTGTCCCGCCACCGGCGGAGATAACCAAGGTACCTCCGAGTGACTCTGACCTTGACCCCCCTGTGTAGGCAGGGGTCCATGCGGAGGCCATTGAACCACCTCTGTAGTGGGCGTAGATGTAACAGCCCCAGAGGAGTGATCGCTGAGACTGAGGTCAGCATGCCAAGCAGTCTGAGCCATGTTAGGACAGTCAACATTGCCCCCAGGCGGAAAGACCGCAGGAGGTTGTGTATCCTTTCTACCCTCTGTGTAGTTGGTCGTGCCTGCATCGATACCGATGCCAGGGACATGCCGATGAAGGTGGTCTGTTGTGTCGGAACCAACAAGCTCTTCTCGAGGTTCACCGACATGCCCAGTGCCTCGATGTGAGCGAGGACCCTGGATGTCACCTGTTCCGCCTCCCTGAAAGAGGGGGCGCAGATGAGCCAATCGTCGAGGTAGGGAAGTATCTTCACTCCTGACAGGCATAGCGATGTTAAGGCTGCCCTCATACACCTTGTGAAGATGCGGGGAGCTAGAGACAGGCCGAACGGCAGAACGGCAAACTGGTAGACTTGGCCTTGAAAGGCAAAGCGGAGGTATTTTCTGTGCTCTGGGTGTATAGGCACATGAAAATACGCGTCCCTGAGATCTATTGAGGTGAACCACTCCCCCTGTGTGATCGTCTGCAGGACGTCGACTGCGAAGCATCCGAAACGGAAGGACCTTGAGGTACACGTTCAACCTTCTTAGGTCTAGTATAGGCCTGAGAGACCCGTCTTTCTTTGGGATGAGAAAGTAAGTTGAGTAGAACCCCTCGTTCTGTGAACGTGGGTGAACTACTGTTATGGCTCGTTTGTCCAAGAGCTTGGCCACCTCTTGGGCCAAACACTGGGCCTTCACGGGGTCTGCGACCGAGGTCACCCTGACCCCTGAAGGTGGTGGGGGTCGGCGGCGGAACTGCAACCTGTAACCTTGAGACATTGTTGTCAAGACCCATGCATCCTTGGCATGGTCTGCCCAATAATTCAGGTGCTGCTGTGAAAATCTTCCCGCCGCCGGCCCCCGACCCTCAGGCTGTGCCTGGAGGGTTATTTGGGGGCTTGGGGGGGCGCTGGTTATGCCATTGCCCGCGCTGGGGCTGGCGAGGTGGGCGCCGCCCACCTCTGGACATCTTGCCATCTTCCTGCAGCCGCCTGGTCCCGTTGCCAGGGCTGCGGCTGAGGACTCAGGTAGCCCGAGCGTCGCGGGTCCCACGCGCCACGTGGCTTAGAGGGTCGAACGGGGGGGGCCATCATGCCTCTACCCCGTTGACCCCAGGCTTCTGAAGCCTGTCGTGACTGCTGCCTACGTTCTAGTGCTTTGTCTGCCTCTGGCCCAAACAACTGGCCCGGCACAACAGGGAGCTTCCGTAGCGCCTTTCTGCATTCGTCAGACATAGGCGCCTGAGCAAGCCACACCTGACGTCGTGTCACGACCAGGGTGGACATCAAACGGCCAAGTTCACTTGACATTAAGCCGAAGGTCTCAAGAGCCACATCGTTAATGTCGCCCAACTCACTCCCTGGTTGCCCACTCTCTAAGATATTGGACTGGGCGAGGAGGAGCACAGAGAGAGAGTTCCCCATACGGGCCATGCAGGCAGCGGAATCATATGAGAATCAGTGACCCGGCACTGCGAGCTGGGACAGCGGGCTGTGTTCTTCAGAGCCTCATCCGGAGGGAGAACCAGCGCTGCAATGCACTGGTCCACAGGAGGTATGTGAACCAGTCCATGTTTTTCTGCTTCACTCATGGAGGCCAGGGCTCTTGCATCCTTGCCTCGGTGGGCAGGTGCGCCTGGATCAGCCCAACACTGCTTCAGCTGACTTAAGTAGTGAGGCGAGGGTGGGACAGCAAAGGGTGGAGCCGCAGCAACCCGTCGGAAGAACGGGTTACTCACAACCTGAGCGGCCGGTGGCTCATCCAAACCGACCTTAGCCAGGGCAGCACGCAGCGTTGCACGCAACGTGCAGGGCCCATCTCCTAGCTCAGTACATCCCGAGCTCCTGCGGGAAGTCTCTGAGCCATCCTCAGCCTGCACACTCCCAGGCTGGGGAGTACCCTGAGACCCCCGTTCGGGGGAAGGGTCGTACCTGGGGCTATAACCCCCGTCATGGAACTCAGAGTCTGAAGCTCTAGTTGACAGGACGTCAGCATTGTCTTCCTCCGATTCCCAGGCCGCCTGGTGTGGGGGAGGTGCTGGAGCCAGGCGAGGCAGTGGCTGCACCATTGCCTTAAGGCGTTCTATTTCAGCTTGCAAATCGTCCATTTCATGGCGATATGGAGCTGTGCCAGTTGCCGCCGACTTCCTCGGGGCAGGGTCACCGCGCTCACCGCAAGACCCGCGTTTGCGCTTCGACTTCCCACCGGAAGGGACCCCAGAGGGTGGAAGGTCTCCCCCCTTGTACAGGAGGTTCTCCACCTCACGCAGCCTGGCCTGTCTCACAGAGAGTGGCAGGATGCTACAATTCATGCATGCCTGGTCAGTCAGAGCTTCCTTAAGATGACCGATACCCAAGCATGATGGACACAATTCATGGCCGTCCTCGACCTGAAGGTGAACCTTGCAGGACGAACACACCATATCAAGTCGGTTGTGTAGCCAGGCAATACCAGCGAGAGCTGTACAATTACAGAATGCGTTAGTAACCTCCAGCAACAACCACAAAGTGTAGCTAATCAGACAGGCTAAAGTAGCTTGCTGTTAGCTTATCAGGCTAGGAAATCTGAACACTAACCAGAACGTCCAGCAGATTTGATACTCACCTTCAACAGTTTAGAACAGCTTAAATGTCAATCAGGTGTTTAACCAGGCAATCCTAGTGAGAACTGTGCAGCCACAGTACGCGTCAGGAACTTCCAGTAACTCTTAATGAATTGATTATTTTAATTAATTATTTTTAATTAATTTACATTTTTAATTAATTTATTTTTTGATTAATCAAACAAGCTATTATAGCCAGGTAAATCAGGCGAGTGCTGTGGGCAACCCACAGCACGCGACCGCCCAGTGTGGAGGAATCACTCTCACAACACTCTGTGTAAGACAGTGTGTGTGTGTAGCTGGTGAAAATCCTCCCAAAGAGAAAGAGAGGAGGAGATAGTTTCACAACCACAGCCTTAAGAGGGCAATAAATTGCGCTCTCGACAACGGTCACAGGCAGGATGTCAACTCACCAAACAACACGTAGTGTCTTTCTCTCTTTGGACCTGCAAAACAAAGAACCGATGCACGGATTCTCCAGAGCAATACTTACCCGCGATGCACGCCAGGTAGCGAGAAGTTCAAAGAGGCCGCGCGCAGGCTATCATGTGCTTATGTAGCCGGGACGGCGGACGCACAGGTAGCCTACGCGTCACATGACTTTGTTTATATAAATACTCGACCTGCGCGGAGCGCGAGAGGCATTATTCACTACTGTAACTGCCTACTGGCAGTCAGGAGGGAATGAAACAGAAAGAGGTGGTGCCATGGTTTTGCACTTTTTCTGTTTTGCATGTGTCTATGAGGTTGATAGAACTTCATTAAGCCCCCTAGTGGTGTTTTTATGGTGTTTTATGTCTTCTCTGACTATTTTGAGTTTCTACCTGGAGGCTGAAACCTTGAGGGTCAAACGTGCCAATAGAAAAACAGCGCTTTAGTGACATAGTAAAAACATACCCTCCCCCTCATTATCATAACACAGCAGGTGTGGGCATGAGGAGGAGGAGGGACTAGGACAGGCGGGTGGTGCTAAGGTGGTGGAGGAGGTGCTAAGGTGAGAACCAGGTATACTTAATGAACTGGAGGCGTGTCCACTTAAAAACATAATTTTAACAATTTCTGTACACTTTTTTGAAAAATCTTCCTCCTAGTATAAGCATAATACCTGATGATTATGTTTTAGGGGGGGGGAAATCACTGAAAATCACGGCACCCCGTCTTTAAATGGATGCTGACCCGTTGGCCTGAGCGACAAAGCAGACAGGGTGATGTTCTCCATCCTCTGACTGTGATGGCGTCCATCTCAGGATGAACTGTCCCTGTGCTGATCCAGACAGGATCATGTTGTGGGGTCCACTGAACAACAGCTCTGAGACCCTGCAAGACCACCAAAGAAGAGAACATAGTTCAAAAATCTCCAGAGAGTCCAGACCTTCATACTAAATGACCTCATTTGGTATGTCAGATGTAGAGAAACCCATTAGACATATAGTACACCTAAGGACAACACGTTAGTACCCTGAATGGGCCCATTATCCATGTTCTGCTTTTAAACAAAAAAAAAATAGAGAAAAAATTTAAATCACACCAATTGAAAAGATATGACATATGATATACATTCAGAATGAATGAACTTCATGAACATTAAAAGACACCCCATGGCAAAAACACACTCTTCAAATGTCTTCCTTCGGTCCATTGGAAGGAATTCTGAGTTATGGCCAGTGGTGGACAGTATGTAAGTACATTAGTTCATTTCAAGGAAGGAATTATTCCAAAATAGGAGATCTACAAGCTCACAACGTGTCTGATATTTTCAAAATGTTTTACGTTTTGAAAATGTCTAATTATTTCTTCATTTTTTAAAACATTTTGTTGGAAATGTTCAAAATTGAATACAGCAATGCATTTATATCATATACTTTGTGATCTGTACATTTGAGTACTTGAGTATTTACTTGAGTATATAAATCACTGGTTACGGCAGACTGGTTGCTACACAAGTTGCTACAGCAACCGATCCAGGGTTAGGGTGACAGTTAATGACTAAATGAATCCCCACGTCCTGGGAAGTGGGAAGGCAAGCTATTCCTGTTTGACTGCATACTAGGCTACAGTACAAAGAGATCAGAAAGAGGTAGATATGTCTGTCATTAGTCAAACTTGCACAGTGTCAGTGGAATATTGCTGACAGCCTGACAGGCCCCTAACAGGAACACCATGCACACCCACCCACAGAGATAGATTAGAGTGGAATTAAAAACAATATGCTGTGTAGTTATAGGCTGAGTGCTCCAGTTTACTGTCCTCAAACTACAGGCCTCAGTCTTATTGTCTTTTACTCACGTGGAGTGTGTTGCCTCTGTGTTGATGGTGATTTCCAGTGTGTGACCAACAGGGGTGTAGAGCTGTGCTCTGTTAGCCGGGGTGGGAGGCAGGAACCTGGGTAGATACTGTCCCTCTGTACAGCTGGGTACTGCTCCATCCACTGAAAACAAAGGGGAAATATAACAATTTTAATGGCTTTACGTTTTATTATTGATTTAATTAGATTATCTATTTAATTTATTAGCACATTAACTGGTTGAGTTGCCAGGATCCCCTGATAAAATACACCTGCAAGGGTCAATGTTTAGATGAACTAAGGGGTTTGCTGTGTGTTACGGAGACGCCCCCTATACGGGCATCTCCTATATGAAACGGCTATGCTCTAGGGTCGTCCTTATATGGCGAACGTACGTATGATGTTTTACGTAGGCTATATATGGCTGAGCTACGCCCGATAGATCCAGATCAGAGATATTTCAGTTCAGTAACTATAAGTATAACTAACTAATAAGTTTAACTAACTAACAAGAGTGAGGGCCTTACACACCATTCACTCTGCCACATCTGATCCATCTTCGGGCATAGTCACTAGGGCACCCAGGAGAGGTACCGTTCTAATAGACGGCGCTCAGGGCAACCTGCTGCCAGCAATCCACATATACGAGCTATCGTAGTTCTCTGTTACATTTGGTCCTTCTTGAAGCCGGATTGGAGCAGAACCCTCTAGCTCATTACCCTCCCCAGAAGATATTATGTCGCACCAGACATCCCAAACGGGAACCAATGGTCATGCTGACCACCTGTGTCTTGAGGACGACATGCTAGCCATGATCCAGGACCGCCTAGATAGGCTAGAACGGAAGCTAGATACCGGTTACCATTCCGGTAACCAGAGATCAGATGCCCTAGAACGAAAGCTAGACGCCCTGATTCACGCTATCTCCCCCGTCATCCCCATCCTCCGCGAGATGAACTCTCAGGAGGCAGACCAGGCCACGACCTGGAATAACCTTGATGATTCCTATCAGGCACAGTACGCTTCAACCCCGAGGAAGAAGACGTATGGAACTTGCCCTCGGAACGAAGACAGTGACTACCAGAGGCAGGAACCGGAATACCACGGTCCGCCAAACCACGGTCCACCAAACTACACTCAACATCCAAACCCCGGATGCATAGACGGGATACTGCAACAACTGGCCACGACTAGCCAACAGCTGGTTAAGAGGTGCAAGCCTCACTCCCCCAGAGAACTATGGATATCTTCCATGGTGACCCCCTGAGGTTCGCAGGCTGGCTAAGAGACTTCGCCAGGACTATTGCAGACGTAACCGATAGCAACGACATGAAGCTAACCTATCTGCAACAGTTCACCTCCGGAAGGGCACACGATATCGTGGTAGCCTCTAGGAACAACACTGACACAGACATAGGGTATAGGACCGCTATGAGCGGCTTAAAAAAGGAATTCGGTTCTGCGAATGTGATGTCTAAAGCGGTAAAAGACGCAGCTAGGAAACAGCCCTACGTGAAGGAAGGAGATCACAAGGCTCTACGTGACTTCTCATCCTTCATAAACCAGTGCCGCAGTAACCTGAAAGCCGACGCAGCGTACCAAAGCATAGATATGTACGACACCCTAGGACTATTCGCCATAAGACTACCAGAGTCTGTACTCAGCGAATGGAGAAGGGAGGCGTTCCGTTACAAACAGAAACACGGCGCAGACGCGGAACTCGACCAGCTCGCAGACTTCGTAAGGGACACGGTCGAAATGAGGAGCACCTATAACTATATGCCTAGTGATGGAAGTACTAGGCAAGGAGGAAATTCAGTCGATAACCGGAATAAATACAACGGTAGCAGACCATACGAACCCAGGTACAAGCAATCCAGAGACCGCCCCAGCTATAAGCCGAGGGCGAGTCAAATACTGTATAACGCCCAAACAAACCCTAACACCAAAGGGTCCCAAATCGAGTCCCCGATAGGAGAATCCAAGGAAGGATGTCTCTTATGTAACCAAGACCACCCTATCAACTACTGCAGGAAACTCGAGTCCCTCCCGACAGAGGAGAAGAAGAAATGGCTATCGTATGCAGACAGATGCTTCAAGTGTACCCGCATCCACCAAGGGTCAGACTGTACACTGACAACCAAATGTCAACTATGTCAAGGACAACACTTCGATAACCTCCACAACCTCAACGCTCCCCCAGCAGCGGTAACCACCCCCGATGTAACTAATCATCAGGCTGAGGTAGTGTACTACATAGACTACCCACAAAGTAACCAAGTACTGGTTAAGCTCGCTGAAGTTATTCTGAGGAACGGGGATAAGACCCATAGGACATACGCAATCCTAGACGATGGGTCCGAACGTACCCTCCTACTGCACAGCGCAGCCCAGCAACTAGGCCTACGAGGAATAACCTCTAGTCGACCCCTCGGAACCGTCAGCAACGATCAAATCTTCCAGGGACATATTGTATCCTTCTCCGTAGCCTCGGTCATGAAACCCTACAAGGCATTCGATATAGAAAACGTCTTCACGTCAAAGGCATTCAGACTTAACAGTCGCACCTACCCAATCGAAACAATACAGAGGAAATATGAGTACCTGAGAGACCTACCACTATCAATGATAAGGGATGTAGAGCCCGAATTACTTATAGGATCGGACTACCACCAACTGCTAGTACCCGAGGGTAAGGAAATGCGAGAAAGCTGTAGAGGAGGACCGACAGCCGTACATACGAGGCTTGGCTGGGTCCTACAAGGGTCCCAATTCAGCCCCCTAAAGGAAAGCTGTCGTCAACCACCACAATGTCTAACCGTATCCCTAACTACACCCAACGAGAGCAGTACATATGATCCGGTAGAACTATATCGCCTCGCAACGAAGATATGGGAGTTAGAAGCCCTACCATTCCGAAGCGAGAAGCTCGCTATAAGATCAACAGAAGATGGTGAAGCAATCCGCATACTCGATGAGGGAACAACTAGGGTGATGGTAGACGGGGTCAACCGGTATGCCACCCCACTACCATGGAGGGAAGACCTCCCCCGACTCCGCGCCCCTACGAACGTAGTGATGGGCCTACTCCGCAGTACCGAAAGACGACTGACTAAAGAACCAGAGCACGCCGAAACCTACCGAAAGGAGATAAAGAGACTACTAGGAGCAGGCTATATCACCGCCATGACGACCGAAGAAGCGAATAAGAGTACCCACTCTTGGTACATACCCCATCACCTGACAGTCCACAATTCGAAACCTAGGATAGTCTTCAACTGCTCCTTTACTCACGATAACCAGAACCTGAATGAACACCTCCTTCCAGGACCCGCTTTAGGAGCTAGCTTGCTGGGAGTCCTACTCCGATTCAGAGAGTACCCCATAGCCACAAGTAGCGACATCAAAGGTATGTTCCATCAGGTAAGACTGGTACAGGAAGACAAACCATTCTTCCGATTCCTGTGGCGCGATATGAAACTAGACGAGAACCCAACAGTATACCAATGGGAGGTACTACCGTTCGGTACAACCTCGAGTCCTTGCTGTGCTATCTATGCGGTACAGGAACACGTCAAGAGACATGTCGTAGACGCAGAGGATGATGTTAGGAAATCCGTAGAACAATGCTTTTACGTAGACAACTGGCTACAAAGCTTCCCAACCATAGAACAGGCTAAGAAGACAATTATTCGACTACACGGTCTGCTTCTTGAGGGAGGATTCGAACTCCGACAATGGGCCAGTAATAAACCACAGACCATAAGACACTTCGAGGAGGAGTCTCTATCTAAGAGTAGTGAACTGTGGTTTAAAGAAGACATAGCAGATCCTCAAGAACTCACTCTCGGACTCGTATGGCATTGTAAGTCTGATACGTTGCGATATAAGCACCGCCCACGGGAGAGCGTGATTCCCACTATGAGGAACATCTACCGACAGCTTGCACGACAATACGACCCCCTCGGATACCTCATCCCATACACGACACGAGCAAAACTTATAGTACAGGGTCTGTGGGACAAACACAGAGACTGGGACGAATCGAATCTCCCAGACGAACTGATACGAGCCTGGAAATCTTGGGAAGAGGAACTTCCCAACCTGGAGCAGATAGTTCTACCAAGATGCTATCTAGGCTCAGGAGAATCTAGTAAGTACAGCATCCACGTGTTCTGCGATGCATCCGAGCGAGCGTACGGGTCAGTAGCATACCTGCACGCTGAGGACGTAAGAGGACAGATCTATACGACCTTCCTAGCTGCGAGATCGAAGGTAGCACCGAAGAAGAAACTATCGATACCAAGACTAGAGCTCTGCGGCGCTCTATCAGGAGCACGGTTGGCCGCTACCTTAAGAAGGGAGCTCACCATAACAGTAGGCAAGAAGGACGTATACTATTGGACGGACTCGACCACCGTACTGTACTGGCTAAAATCACCATCCATCCGATATAAGGTATTCGTGGGACTCAGGATCGCAGAGATACAAGCGATAACGGACCGCAACGCATGGTGCCACGTTAGCTCCGCTGATAACCCTGCGGACGACATAACCAAGGGAAGGAACCTACTACAGCTCGCTGGAGTGAATCGTTGGAGTCAGGGACCGCCCTTCCTAAAAGGATCGACATCTCAGTGGCCTAAACAACCCCTTATAGGCCTACCGCGAGAAGAGGACGAACTGCTGAAGACATTCCCCTTCTGCGGAAGAATTGAAGAACACCAACCCAGACTACCAGACCTGAGTAAATTCACCACATATGAAGACCTGCTAGAGGCTACAGCGAAGCTAGAACACACGGCAACCGCAGATCAGCTAGGTCACGAGGCGGCCACGAGTCAGTCAGGACACGGGACGGCCAGGAACCAGCCAGAACACAGGGCGGCCATAGACGCTGATACATACCGGAGAGCAGAGCTAACACTCCTACAGCAAGTCCAACTAGACAGTTTCCCAGAGGAAATAGCAACCCTCATGGCGGGGAAGGATATAACGGCGTACAACGCAGGGAAAGGGAGACTAAATACCCTCTGCCCAGAGTACGACAAAGATAGTCAACTAATAAGAGTAGGCGGTCGTCTCCGCCGATGCGACGAACTAAGTCATGGTGAGAAACATCCAATCCTCCTGGATCCCTCACACATAATCACTAAGCTACTCATCCAGCGATACGATAAACAGATGATGCATTCTGGCCCGGAACGGGGCTTTGCAGAACTGCGCAGGAAGTACTGGATACTAAGAGGGAGGGAGGCAGTGAAGAAATATCAACGTGACTGCGAGGACTGCAGGAGGTGGAGAGGACAACCACAGATACCGCGGATGGCCGACCTCTCAGCCTCCAGTTTGAGAGTTTACAAACCCCCATTCTACTCCACGGGAGTCGACTGCTTCGGACCAATACTGGTCAAGATAGGTCGGAGGACGGAGAAGAGGTGGGGAATAATCTTCAAAGGCCTTACCACACGCGCGATAGACCTCGAGCTCTTAGATAAGATGGACGCAGAGTCCTTCCTAATGGCCTACCGACGCTTCTGTAACACGAGAGGAACACCCTTCGAGATGTACTCAGATCGAGGTACCAACTTCATAGCAGGAGATAAGGAACTAAAAAGAGCCTTCCACGCCCTAAAGCCTGAAGTACAAGATCAATTAGGTAAGGAACAGGTTCAATTCCACTTCAACCCCGCAGGAGCGCCCCACATGGGAGGCTCCTGGGAAAGAGAAGTGAGGACAGTGAAGTCAGCCCTCAGGACCGTCATAAAAGACCAGATAGTAACGCACGAGGTGTTGGGGACGATCCTAGCCGAAGTGGAAGGTATGATCAACTCGAAGCCTCTAGGCTACGTATCTTCGGACATTGCAGATGCAGACCCGATCACACCATTCCTACTGATAGCGGGAAGGCGGGACCCCTCAATACCACAAGCGATCTACCCGAAATCTGAACTAATCACGAATCAGAGATGGAGGTACTCCCAGATCGTGGCCGACGAGTTCTGGAAGAGGTACGTACCAAACTACCTGTTAAACCAACAAACCCGGAATAAGTGGCAAGTGGAGAAGGAGAATATCAAGGTCGGAGATAGAGTCATGATCGTCGACCAGCAGCTCCCTAGGGCATCATGGCCCCTAGGGATCGTAAAGGACGTAATACGAGGGAGAGATAACCGGGTGAGAAGTGCCTCAGTACGAGTGAAGGAGAAGACCTACACACGACCAGTGGCTAAACTCATCCCGATGCCCCAGTTATCATCAGATATAGAGGAGGACTTTGATAAAATCAGGTCCAATAGGAGCAAATTTACACACTAAATTTGAGGACGGCGATGTTACGGAGACGCCCCCTATACGGGCATCTCCTATATGAAACGGCTATGCTCTAGGGTCGTCCTTATATGGCGAACGTACGTATGATGTTTTACGTAGGCTATATATGGCTGAGCTACGCCCGATAGATCCAGATCAGAGATATTTCAGTTCAGTAACTATAAGTATAACTAACTAATAAGTTTAACTAACTAACAAGAGTGAGGGCCTTACACACCATTCACTCTGCCACATCTGATCCATCTTCGGGCATAGTCACTAGGGCACCCAGGAGAGCGTACCGTTCTAATAGACGGCGCTCAGGGCAACCTGCTGCCAGCAATCCACATATACGAGCTATCGTAGTTCTCTGTTACACTGTGTACCTTTGACAACAAACTGTAGAGGTATATAGCCGAGCCAACTGCTGGTAGAGAAATTGGACTGAGATCCTCCTGTGTCTGTGAGGGTGATAGACTGGTTGGGATGGTTAGACATAACCAACCGGACAACGTAGGGACCCTCATTACTGCTGTCGGTGGCAGCAAATGACAAAGTGCAATTCTGAAAGAATCATAGCCGTAATCATGATTATAGTAGTACAAAATAGTGTGTTAGCATTAATCAAATTAACATAATATGTGTATTAGCATCAGTATGATGTGATTTATGTTCTTATTTACAAAATAAAAGCATTCAACTCACGGTTGACATGATGAGTAAAGAAGGAATAGCATAAGGATAGCATCTAACCCGGTCTCCATCTGGGTCAAATGCTAACAGGTTGAAGTTTCTCACACAGTTAGAAGGAACTCTGAGAGACAAAGAGAGACGGAAGGAAAAACAGAAAAAGACAGAATGAGATTATATAATTAGTTTATTTTCCACTTATTTATTAGTAGAACTACATAGTACTAGTAG
This sequence comes from Gymnoscopelus braueri, assembly GCF_963280865.1. NCBI lineage: Eukaryota > Metazoa > Chordata > Actinopteri > Myctophiformes > Myctophidae > Gymnoscopelus > Gymnoscopelus braueri. Next base: position 10,447,151 of record NC_137620.1, on the reverse strand, counting down.
CATTATAATAGTATTATTATAAATATAAAATTCCATTTTAGTATACATGTTAAAGAAATATTACCCTAAAACAGAATGTACATTGTGCTTTTCCAGTTATCTTGAATAGTATACATTGAGTTAGTGATGGACTTTCAGATAATTTTTGTTTGAGATATTATATCTGCATTAGTTTTATTTGAATGTAGGACTTACACCTCTGAACCATTAAATGTCCCCATGTCCCATTAAAACCATCATGTGTTGTTGTGAAGTGAGCTTGTAGATCGAATATTTTCACAATGTTTGCTTCTTTCTTATGTTATATTTGACAATTTGAACAATTTGGTTTTAAAAAAGTCGTTCAAATTGTAACTTTAGAAATGTGCAGATAGCCTGTATACACTTAGACTGTATGTTGGTTTGTTTACTGCTGAGTGAGAAATCAATGTTGCACATTAAAGGACGACTTCACCCATATATCTTCATATAATTGGTCCTCACCATTGTTCATGATAAAATGGTAAAAAAAAAAAAACTAATCTCATAGGAGGGCTGTGGACACTTCAGAAACGCACCTACCAGCGACATCATCGTTTGGCAGATGTTTTTTTTCCAACAAGATTTATTTATATGAAGATAGGTTGAAAATGGGTGAAGTGGTCCTTTAAGCTAATCATCTGGGGACCCCCAGTTTGGGAACCACTGTTCTTCCTGTCACTCTGCTGTTCAGCTTAATGAGAGATTAAAACTGAGATGCAAAATATAATAAAATCAACTAAATCAATAATGATATTTATGGCATATTAGTATTATGTTAATGTTAGTAATGAGCATAAG
>NC_137620.1:10438832-10441332 GCF_963280865.1 Gymnoscopelus braueri | reverse complement strand
GCTCCCCCCTTAGATTGTCCGCAATTTGAGCAGTTTGAAAAACACTTAACCCAGGATTTTTCAGCTATTTGCGTGAAACTGTATCATCTGTGTGATCTCCTTTTTCACAGGTTCTTGTCTGTTGGTCCAATGGCTTCTCCTTAAACGTGTGCCTCACAACCTGAAGGTTTGCCAGTTAGGTTTGCCAGTTCAAGCCTCACTTGATGCGGACTTCATTAAAGTTGCATTGCACACAACATGATTGTGTCAATTAATACATGTGGCAATTGTTAAACATAACCTGAAATACTTATTTGAGAGGGTATGTTTTTGCAATGTATGACATACTTCATTCTGAAAATAGCCGATCTACAATCTCAAAACTTTTCAGATAGCAACGTGTTTCTGAGTTTGTAGATCGGCTGCTTTCACTGGTTCACTTTTATCTTCAACAGACAACCTCAGCCTGGTCAAAGCTATAGCACTATAGGTAATGTTGCAGCCCGTCAATCCGAAGGTTGAGGGTTCGATTCCTGTTAATGGCAATAGGTTGACACGTCCAATCAATCCATTCTGCTTCCATCCTTCTCTCTCTTCAATCTATTGTTTCCATGTCTCTCTCTCTTCAATCTATTCCGTTTCCATTTCTCTCTCTCCGCCCTTAGATTGTTCGCAATTTTGAGCAGTTTGAAAAACACTTAAACCCAGGATTTTTCAGTTATTTGCGTGAAATGGTATAATCTGTCTGACCTCCGTTTTCACTGTATCAGCTCTGTTGGTCCAATGGCTTCCCGCTTAAGTGAATGTTTCACAACATCAAGGTTGCCGGTTCAAGCCTCACTTGGTGGAGACTTCATTATAAAGTGCATTGCAAACTACAAGACTGTATTAATGAATACATATGCAATTGATAAAGATAACATGAAATGCTTATCTGAGAAGGTCTGTTTTTGCAATGTATGACATACTTCATTCTGAAAATAGCCGATCTACAATCTCAAAACTTTTCAGATAGCAACGTTTTTCTGAGCTTGTAGATCGGCTGCTTTCACTGGTTCAGTTTTATCTTCAACAGACAACCTCAGCCTGGGTCAAAGCTATAGCACTATAGGTAGTGTTGCAGCCTGTCAATCCTAAGGTTGAGGGTTCGATTCCTGTTAATGGCAATAGGTTGACACGTCCAATCAATCCATTCTGCTTCCATCTTTCTCTCTCTTCAATCTATTGTTTCCATGTCTCTCTCTCTTCAATCTATTCCGTTTCCATGTCTCTCTCTCCGCCCTTAGATTGTCCGCAATTTTGAGCAGTTTGAAAAAACACTTAAACCCAGGATTTTTCAGTTATTTGCGTGAAATGGTATCATCTGTCTGACCTCCGTTTTCACTGGATCAGGTCTGTTGGTCCAATGGCTTCCCGCTTAAGTGAATGTTTCATAACATCAAGGTTGCCGGTTCAAGCCTCACTTGGTGGAGACTTCATTTAAAGTGCATTGCAAACAACAAGACTGTATTAATGAATACATTATGTAATTGTTAAGATAACATTAAATGCTTATCTGAGAAGATGTGTTTTTGCAATGTATGACATACTTCATTCTGAAAATAGCCGATCTACAATCTCAAAACTTTTCAGATAGCAACGTGTTTCTGAGCTTGTAGATCGGCTGCTTTCACTGGTTCAGTTTTATCTTCAACAGACAACCTCAGCCTGGTCAAAGCTATAGCACTATAGGTAGTGGTTGCAGCCTGTCAATCCGAAGGTTGAGGGTTTGATTCCTGTTAATGGCAATAGGTTGAGATGTCCAATCAATCCATTCTGCTTCCATCTCTCTCTCTCTTCAATCTATTATGTTTCCATGTCTCTCTCTCTCAATTAATGCATGTGCAACTGTTAAAGGTAACATGAAATGCTTCTTGGAGAGAGTATGTTTTTGCAATGTATGACAAACTTCATTGTGAAAATAGCCGATCTACAATCTCACAACTTTTCAGATAGCAACGTTTTGTGAGCTTGTAGATCGGCTACTTTCACTAGTTTTTCGTTCCGAGGAGACACAAAAATGCCTTTATTGGTAAATGGTTTGTGAACCAGTGATCTAGAGTAGTTCGGGACACAGAGGCTTGGTTCATAATGGACGGAAATACTTATAAATATCAACAGACACTACCAGTAATTGTGTCAATTAATACATATGCAATTGATAAAGATAACCTGAAATGCTTATTTGAGAGGGTATGAAGTATGTATGACATACTTCATTCTGAAAATAGCCGATCTACAATCTCAAAACCTTTCAGATAGCAAACGTTCTTTCTGAGCTTGTAGATCGGCTGCTTTCACTGGTTCACTTTTATCTTCAACAGACAACCTCAGCCTGGACAAAGCTATAGCACTATAGGTAGTGTTGGCAGCCTGCCAATTCGAAGGTTGATGGTTCGATTCCTGTTAATGGCAATAGGTTGAGATGTCCAATCAATCCATTCTGCTTCCATCTCTCTCTCTCTTCAATCTATTATGTTTC
>NC_137620.1:10421332-10433832 GCF_963280865.1 Gymnoscopelus braueri | reverse complement strand
TCATACCTTTTACTTCATCATCACTTCAGCCCTATTTAAACTTTGGCTATTTGAAAATAGCTGATCTACAAGCTCACAACACGTTGGGATGCGTTGTGAGCTTATGATGTAGATCTGCTATTTTCAAAAGATTTTAATACATTTTATACATAAGATACCTTGTGAAACGGGACATTCTGCATAATGAGTACTTTTAATTTTGGTACTTTAGGTATATTTTGATGCCAATACTTTTGTTTTTTTAAGTAGATTTTGATTACCAAGACTTGTACTTGTATTTCTACATTGCAGTATACTTTTACTTAAGTAAAAACATTTAGTACTTTTTCCACCACTGTAGAAAAGGCTTATGGCCGATGCATACTTAACATTTTTCAAGACGAAATAAAATCGGTTCCGGAGGGGTCCCTGACCCGATTTTATTTTGGCTCAATAAAAGTAATTTCACACTAATGTGGCTCACCGATAAATATGTCACGTATAGTTGTTCAATATTAATTAATATTATACAGCCTCTTTGTTTTCAAGGGACACCCTTGGGAGACCCAGAGCGCAAAAAGACAAGAGCTATTTTTATCATTTCAAAATATAAGTATAAACAAACTGCTTCACTTGAACAATGTTGGTGTAATATATGTTTGATATACACAGATTCCGCGGTGGTCGGATTGACAAAATTAGGACGGCTACCGCACACCTGAACCTCTGAATGACATCATATTATAGTCTGGACCAAGCAGAGACGAATTTATTTAGGCTTTAAAAGTGTAGAATGCATCAACCTTTAGTTTTAGTTTAGTTTTAATTAATTTTAGTATTCATTTTATTTTGTATATCGTAATATGGGGTAATCAGGGGCGAGATTCAAAACGTTCAGAAAGATAGTGAATATATCACATTGAATCTCGGCATCTCGATGTGACGCGTTGTAGATTGTAGATTGGCTATTTTCACTATTAGTGAAGCTTTGTGGCACAGGGCTTTAACAGGGCTTAAAACTGGCACAGCTAAATGACTTGAGTCTAAAACAGGGTTAAGTTTTTCATGATTTGAGTTAGTTTTAGTAATTTTTTTCAACACAATACAGTTTCAGTTAGTTTGTTCTTAATAAAGCCTCGTTTTTATTTCAGTTACCTACATTTTTTGTTTTGTTTGTTTTTTATTCTAGTTTTCATTATTTCATTAGTTTAATTAACTATAATAATCTTGCCCTGTACCTACCTTCATAGATCCATTGGCATACGTGTCCTTTGGGTCAAAGGTCATGACAGTTCCATAAAAGTTGTTCTGTTGGGCTCCTCCATGCTGGGCTCCACAGAGCAACAGCAACACCACTGGTATTGAAAAGAGACTCATGGTTTACTGTGAGAATGTAAAATCTACCATCAGGTTTTATACATACACACGCACGCACGCACGCACGCACGCACGCACGCACGCACGCACGCACGCACGCACGCACGCACGCACGCACGCACGCACGCACGCACGCACGCACGCACGCACGTACGCGTGCACGCACGCACGCACGCACGCACGCACGCACGCACGCACGCACGCACGCACGCACGCACACACACACACACACACACACACACACACACATTATTTGGAAGAATCGGACCGTGCAACAAGATACCTGAACCTGATATGAGGAAATGAAATGCTTCTCTGGAAAGGATAATGCAGGTAAAGCCTCAGACTAGATTAGTGTACACAGGAACAAACCTTAACGTCTGTATTCTGTCTGTCTGTCTGTCTGTCTGTCTGTCTGTCTGTCTGTCTGTCTGTCTGTCTGTCTGTCTGTCTGTCTGTCTGTCTGTCTGTCTGTCTGTCTGTCTGTCAGTCAATCAAACTGTGCCTGCCTGGGTAGATCAAAGATGTCATATATTCATGGCATTTTATATGACCGTCCGTCCCTTTCAGTTATGGTCATTTATTTAATACAACGCACTTTTTTAATACAATGCTGCTGTTCTTTACAATATGTGTTAATCCTTCTGTGAATATATCTACAATTAATAGAATTGTATTATGTCTGCAGATACAATTCAAGCCCGTTTGGTAACATGGAATATAATTCAAAGTCCACCTGCTCTCTATTTTTAAGAATCAAGGTGTCTCTATCTCTAGAAATAGGACATCTGGTTTTCGAGCTAGCAGAAATAAGGTTTCCGGTTGCCTTCAAAATAAGACTGTGCATTTTTTATGTTTTTTAAAAGACACAAATCTATTTTAAAAATACATTTATGATGTATGCCTTTTAAATGGCTCATACTAAAACACTTCTAAGTGGCAAGTTAAAAAAACGAAGACAATTGTATTTAAAAAATACATTTATGATGTACAGTATGTCTTTTTAAATGGCTTATACTAGATCACTTCTAAGTGCCAGGTTGTTCCAGATTGAAATTGGCTATTGAGCCCCATTAAATGTGCACTTCACACCTAGATAAGGGTCCATTTGTAACAGGACTTTATTCAAAGGTTTGAGAACCACTGCGTTATAGGTTAGAAACACTTTGAATGGCTAAGCATGCATTCTCTAATTAATGTTTGTCCTGAAAACGTTATGTTATTGCTTTCGTTTTCCCCTGCTAAATGTCTCAGGAAATGAACCCTCTCCTTTCATACTGCTGTTATTTCCTGAAACGTGATAGAGGTTTATAGTTAGGTAATAATTATATGTTATCAGTCCAACCCTGATTTTAAAGCAGAAGCCTAGAATTACATAATTACAATACACCTACAGTAGTATGTTTTACAGGTTTTATATACCCATATTTATATTCATTGCTTTCTGCAATTATTCAGCATAGATATAAGTTAACCCCTTAAGCCTGATTTATACTTATGCTGTTCAGAAATAGCCAATCTACATGCTCACAACTACTGCAAAGCGCTGTGAGCTTGTAGATCTACTATTTTCAAAAATATGTTTTTGTTGTTGCCTATAATGACTGCTCATAATAGGTTCCTTTTACATACCCATGTTGTTCTTTGATATTTTACTTCATGTATGAAGTATCAAGTATGTTAAAATTGTATGAATGTACCTATGTAAACTCATTTGCACTCAAAGGACCACAATGGGAATAACCTTATAACCAATAACCTAAGCTTTTTTTTGTTTTATCCTTTTGACAGATTATGTACAAAATACAAATATATGGTCATGCATGTATGCACGTTTAAATCAATCACCACAATGAGGCGCAGTTTACGGAGCTAGTTCAGGCCAGGCAACTCAAGGGATTGGGCAAACCGATCAGGTGACTAAGTCACATGCACTCTTCTCCTGGTCGGTGGGTTATAAGTAATGCTCTGCCTACCTGTTCAGTCTGGTTGCGCTCTTCTGCTGCTCTGACGTGCGACGCTGCTGCTGCTCTGCTGCCGAGATCCTGCCGGATCTGCTGCCCTTGCTTGCCTACGTATGCTGCTGACCATGAATGGTCTCATATTGTTCATGTAGGTGGTCATACGGCGTCATTGTTCCTTGGTTGATGGTTAAATTGCGTTGCTGCCATTGTCCATGCTGCGCTAATCATAGCTACTCAGCTGTGTGCTACTGGTTCTAAACGTGGTATTACAGAATCAGAATCAGAATCAGAATCAGAATCAGGTTTATTGTCACACTACAGGTTTACAAGGTAAAAAAGTGGGTGAAATTCGTTTTTGTACATCGTTACCATCGCAACGTTAATTTCCATAGAGGGGGGGGGGGGGGGAGAGAAGAAGAGGGGTGGGGGGCAAGTGGGAAGGAGATCAAAACAAGAGAACAACAGAAGACCAGACAAGTTATCTACATATTTACAAAGTACCTGAGATAATAAAAAACTAAGGTGCCTGAGCATAGCAGCAATGTATGTATACTAGAGATGCGCGGATGGGTTTTTTTGTCACCCAAATCCGCGTTAACAAGTTCATTATCCATCCGCCATCCACCCGCGGTAATTATATCATCCTATTTATAGATCCGCACCAACCGCACCAAATAATTGTTATTTTCCTGACGTTAGTTTTCTTATAAACAATGTCACTCACCACTGTCACGATGCAGTGACTGTATACAATCCACAACCATGGTAACTACAAGCGCACGTCTTCATTCAGTTCATTGAGTTACTTTCGCTTTCAACCACTTTGTTGCCATGTTGGCTTTTTATAAGCTTTTTATAAGCGACTTTTGTTTGGCACTTGTTGTGGGCTTGTTTTCATAGACCTGGCTGCTTATTTCTCTCGCAAGTTGTCGCAACCTGGCAACACTGGCCGGCTGCAAAGCAACATGTAGTGAGCGGCTATTTTGTGCCTGGTGTAAAATGACGTAATATTAAAATACTATAAACGCACACAGTGAAATTTAGTGCTTTTTAAAAGCTATTGTAGGTCTATAGATTGATATCATTAATTTAATTCCCGCATTATTTCACAAGCGGTTTATCCAATATTAATTAATCATTATATTTGATTGACCCAAATCCACCCAAACTGCGGTTAACTGCGGCAAACCGCGGCTAAAACCGCGATCCGCGCATCTCTATGTATACTGTGCATGTTATACTTATACTGTGCATGATATACATATGGACGTTAAGGTGCTTAGAGAAAAAAGAGCACAATACAAAAGACAAAAAAAAGTCAGTGCGTTATACATGGGATTAAGGTGCAAAAGGTCAGTGCGTGTCCACCTAGGGTGGACTGACCCTAGTATAATACGCAAGTAGCTGTAACATTTATTAGAATGTTATTCTTACAGGGAGTGAATGGATTCAGAGGCCTGACGCCAAACTATGCTTCCTTATGCTTTCTATATCCATGCTCAAGCTTGCTTAATAAATATATATTCTAATCCAATCCAAGAGTTGTCTGACTGAAATATATTATTCGGCAGATATAACTTAAACACTCTTATGTGGTTAACTTATGACATTTATACTTATACACAAAAAGCCAATCTATATGCTCACAAGCTTATAGATCTGCTTTTATTCTTTTTCCTGTTATAAGTTGTTATGTGCTAGCACATATTCACACCTCAGTCTATAGTCTTTCTATGTTGATGTGTTAACTAATGCTTATTTGTCCTGTGTGTAGTGTCTACACTGCCTTGCTGGCTCTGCTGCCCTGGTCTGGCTAGACACCTGTCACTCACCTGGGAGTGCTCTGGCTGCCCCTCCCTTGTACCAGCTGTGCTTCATGTGTGATTAGGGCGTAGGCTATAAGAGGAGCTGTTGCCAGCTCCCATTATCTCCCCAGCACCCCAGCAGAGCACAACAGTAGATTTGTTCCTTTGCTTATTTGTGTGTTTCCTTATTTCAGTTCCAATGGGCTGGATGTAAGTATTAGTTGGTATGATTTTTCGTTACTGGTTAGTTTAGTTTTAGTATATGTTTTGGTAGTTTATGGGAGTCTGGTGAGGCAACGGGCACATAGTGCCTGGCTCACCAGACTCCCCACTTTTTAGCTTGGCCAGCCCATCACTTTACTTTGTTAGGATTTTAGTTAGGTTTTTGTTGCAAGTCATTATTGTTCCTAGTATTATTCAACACAGTATTTCCTGGTGCATAAAATATTACACACTTGCTGTTATATGCTGTATGGTAAAATAAACTTCCACCAAAGTGTGAAAAAACCTGACTATTTCCTTTATTATGTTGTGGTCCCTTGTGCGAGCGAGCCAAGGTTAATTTCGGTCACAAACAGAAGTTTGGGAGCCCATAATGGAATTTGGGGGCTAATGAAAAACCTTATGTTTGTGTAGTAAGTGGGCATTTGCTTAAATTGATAACTAGTGGAGTCCTATTGGCGGTAGGGCTCTATAGTTTGAGTGGCGTCCCATTAGGTTGTTTTGCAAGGGTCTGTGTTGAGTGGTAACCTAGTTGGGAGAAGTTATCGTGTGTGGCAGTATTTTTGTTTTGCTGGATTCTTAAGTTGTGTAGGTGGGCTGTTAATCTCAACGTCAATTTTTATGTTTTCCGAATGAGAAATACAAATGTATAGGCTACTATAAGCACATCATGCTGCTACCCCTGACATTATGCAGAGTACAGGCTATAAGCATGAATATTATTTTATTGCTCAATGATGAGTTTGCCTATTTGTATAACTAACAGAGTTTGGGTAGAGTTAGGGAAAGCGTTCACAATCACACTCTACAATTGTATTAAACTCCTTCTTCTTATCGCATATAGCCAAAATATAATGTAGGCTATACACCTAATAGAAAATTGGACAATGTTTAGCTGTTTGTCGGAAAGAAACCATGCAGGGACATTAAGTCAGCCAGTAAAAGCTCTCGTTCTGCTTTGATCAGGTTAATGTTACATTATCGGTTGCCTACAAGCATTGTTGAACTCGTGGCTCTATGTGCCCTCTGTGGCTCGCGGTAATTATTAATGCTTTGATCATCTCATCAATTGTAAGTCTAGAATGACAGATGCAATGAATACAAGACAAGAGTATGTTACGTTATATGTAGGCTACAGTATATATGCTACAAGCAAGCAGAGCCACAGTTGAACAAAGTTGGCTCGGGCAGGAGTCGATCCCGTCCTCCCGGTGCGTGTGCTTTTCTGTGATTGGCCGAACGTTCATATTCTAGCGCTTCGACCTCGACAATCAGGCGATGTCTTGGAGATGGGCGCCTGCCTTCCTGCCTCCGGGGATTTTCTTGCAGGTGCCTGGAAGGCCGACCTGTGCCATCGGATAGTTATGCCCAGGATGGAGGCGCCTTCCTGGGGTAGCAATGGGTTCAGCGAGGCCCAAAATCATGGTTCTCAAAAAAAAAAAAAAAAAAAAAAAAAAAAAAAATCCAAGTGTCCGCATGGGCTCCAAAGGTCCCCGGGGACCCCCTAGAGGACCCCCGGCCGAAAATCTCAACTTTTTCCGGCTTGTAGATCTGCTCTTTTTCGGGCTAAAACGGGCGGTACCTCCCGGTCCGTGGGTCGCCCGGTGCCGGCGGAGGGCTCGTTGGATCCGGGCCGGCGGTGCGCACGCGTCGGTGCCCCCCCCGGTCCCTGGGTGGCTGCCCGGGCAAACTGCGGGCATAAACCCGGGATTTTTTTTTTCAAATCGCAATGTGTTTGCAGGGCATGGTCCCGGGGCAGTGTCGTGGCGCAAGTGGCCCCCCTTGTCCTGGATGTCCGCGTCGTACCTCCCTGTCTCCTGCCCGTGGCCCAGGAGGTGCCTGGCTCGTGCCTGCCTCCCTCCTTTGAAAAAGTCTCCCGGGCGAGGCGCCGACTCGCTCCAGAACGTACCTAAGGAGCTTGGCCGTGGCGAAGCCTGGGGCGCCCGGTGGTGGTGGCCGTGGGTGAGACCCCTCCCCGCGAGAGGGGAGAGAACCATGAAATCGGAGGCCACGCCGGCCATCGTCCTATGGGAAGTGGAGAGGCCTCCGGTCGGGCACGGCCCGGGTGCCCTGGAGGTCCTCCCCGGGCCCAGGAGGATCTGGGCTTTGCCGTGGCCCCCTCCTTTGAAATTCTCTCCCGGGAGTATCGGCAACTTTTCCCATCCCGGATATATTGACCCGGCGTGCGGACGCTGGGGACGGACGGCAGGCCTGCCCGAATGCAGGGCCCGCCGTCGGCCCACGGTGGCCACTCTAGTCAAAGCACTGTGTTCCGAGGAACCACGGCGCCTGCAAGGGCCGTGGAACCCACGATTGATACTGACCGATTAGCACTCGTAGCCCGCCTCTTGCAAGGGTCCCGCCGGCACCTCTGGTGCACCTCTGGTTGCTCGGCGGATGCTGCTTGCAGCCTGCCGGCCCGACCAGGTGCGGAGGGACCACGTGCGGAGATGCCCCGGCCTCCTCCGCAGTCCTCCGAGGCCGACCCCGGCCTAGTGAGACTGAGAAGCCCCGTCTGCCCTAGTTGCCCTGCCACGGACCGCCCGAGGGCCCCCGCGGTCGGCCCTCGCCTGGAGCCCCATAGCGGGGCTCGGCGAGGAGATCCGTTTGCCGCGGGGGCGCGAAGGCGCGCTCCGGAGACTCCGTTTCTCAAACCCTGCTTGCGTCGCGTACTCCGGCGACCGACCGAACAGCTGCGTACCGGGCCACGGGTGCCGATCCCCCGTAACATGCCGTCGACCTGGCTAGGGGGCAAAGGAAGATGTGGTGACCGTCGCAGTGTGCGCCGCCGGGAGCTCACCCTCCGCCCCACGGCGCGCGCCTCAGCAGGCACACACACACACAGAGAGAGAGAGAGAGAGAGAGAGAGAGAGCGAGCGCGCTAGAACAGCACAAAGCAATCCAGCACCAACTGCAACCCGCTTGAACCGTCTTGTGCCTGGAGCTGGAGGACACACACACACACGCGCACACACACACACACACACACACACACACACACACACACACACACACACACACACACACACACACACACACACACACACCACACAACACACACACACACACACACACACAGAGAGAGAGATTCTCCCAGACATGGGCCCTGACAGTGAACCTAACTAAGACTAACATCATGATATTTCAAAAAAAGATCCAGCCGCCAAAAACCATCAATTTTTCATAAATACAATCCCACTAGAACAAACAAAAAACTATACCTACCTTGGCCTAAACATCAGCAGCACAGGGAACTACAACCAAGCTGTAAAGGACCTGAGAGACAAGGCAAGAAGGGCATTCTATGCTATCAAAAGAAACATCAAAATAGACATCCCAATTAAAACCTGGCTTAAAATACTGGACTCTGTGATAGAACCAATTTCCCTCTATGGTTGTGAGATCTGGGGACCATTAGCAAACCATGACCTTGAAAAATGGGATAAACACCAAACCGAGACCCTACACACAGAATTCTGCAAATCCATTCTCCGTACCCAGCGAAAAACAACAAATAATGCATGCAGGGCAGAATTAGGACGATACCCACTAATTATCAAAATAAAAAAGAGAGCACTTAAGTTCTACAACCACCTAAAAGAAAGCGACCTAGATGCACTCCATAACAAGGCACTCACACACAGCGAAACCCTAGAGAGATGCCCCCTCAGCCAGCTGGCCCTGGAACTCCGGGCACAAACACAAACAGAGCCACGAGATAGAAAACTCATTGGACTAAACCAAATTATAAAACAGCAAAAGGAAAACTACCTGACACACTGGAAAGAAGCAACACAAAAGCAAAGTAAACTAGAATGCTATCTGGCCCTAAACAGAGAATACGCAGTGGCAGAATACCTGAGCACCGTGACTGACCCAAAACAAAGAAAAATCTTAACTAGGTACAGATTCAGTGAGCACAGTCTTGCGATCGAGAAAGGTCGTCACAGGCAGACCTGTATCCCGAGAGAAGACAGACTAATGCACCCACTGCACACAAAATGAAGTGGAAACCGAGCTACACTTCCTAACCGTCTGTCCATTGTACCAAGACATCAGAGACACATACTTCCCACAGATTACAACCACACACGGAGATTTTGAAAACATGACCAATGACAAAAAAAATCCCATATCTGCTGGGCGAAGTACAACAATGTGCAAACACAGCAGCAAGATTCGTGAGTTGCTGTGATAGGAAAAGATATCAAACGGAACACAACCACCCTAAAGACTAATCATTGTGTATATTCCGGCACTATACCTGCACCCAGTGATCTTGGTACATAGAAATTGATCTATTGAAGATTCTGACTTTCAAATGTACATATTTTTTGTTTTGATTGTATTGCTTTATTGTTGTATTGTGCTTTCTGCTTTTGCAATGTAAACGTATGTTTTAAAGCCCTTTGAATAGAGAGAGAGAGAGAGAGAGAGAGGAGAGAGGAGAGAGAGAGAGAGAGAGGGAGAGGAGAGGAGGAGAGAGGAGAGAGAGAGAGAGAGGAGAGAGAGAGAGGAGGAGAGAGAGAGAGTGAGGAGATGAGAGAGAGAGAGAGAGAGGAGAGAGAGGAGGAGAGAGAGAGAGAGAGAGAGAGAGAGAGAGAGAGAGAGAGAGAGAGAGAGAGAGAGAGAGAGAGACGGAGGAGAGAGAGAGAGAGATTATAGTTCGAAACTTGGATGAAAAAGTTTTTTTGCTGGTTTAGTAGCCTTATTGTTAAATGTATTTTGTATTGTTCTATGGGGGTGATTCAAAAAGCTCACGAAAAAAAATATATGAAAATACCAGATCTAACAAGCTCATGCGACACGTTGTGTCTGATGCGACACGTTGTGACTGTGAGCTTGTAGATCGGCTGTTATTTCTATTTCTAAGAAAAATATTGGATATGGATATGCCTACGGACAAAGGGAGCGTGCATTATTTATTCAGGAGGGGATAGTGCTGATGTTATTTCATTTTCGTTGTCTTCCGTGACACCCCTGAGTGACTGCAGGAAAATGCATGACCCCCCCCCAACTACCATAAACCATATTTTTTATATTCACACCAACAGTTGGTATGAGAAAATAAAAGCAAATGCTGATCGTTTATTATAGGCGAATTAGGGGCCCGTCGGGGGTCCATTTGGTTCCCTGATGTGCCCTCTTGGGGTTACAAAAACACCCCAAACGAAAGACAGATTGAGCAACTATTTTTCATATTATATGCAACAGAAATGCTTCATATCTGCATGACTGCATCAAATAACCAAAGTAGACAAACAGTTTAAAGAGGCTAACCACAGAGGGCAAAGAAAGAGTATAGCCTACAGTCAGACAACCCAAAATGCGACCCCTCTGACAACACAATAAAGTGATCAAATACTGGCATGAAATGTTATGTGAGACACAAAAAGACAATCCAACCCATTTAAAAACTAGCTGGCTCTCTTGAGCGCACGCACGCACGCACGCACGCACGCACGCACGCACGCACGCACGCACGCACGCACGCACGCAAGCACGCACGCTAGCTATTAGTTTTTTTTTACATGATGAAGAAGTGTTCAACACTCTGATGATGCCATTGCAGTTTTCCAACTAAGATTTAAATATGAATATGGCAGCTAGGGGATACATTAATTCATGTGAGTGATGGAATACAGTCTGGTTATGTTTTTAAATGTTTCATTTCTTAATTTTACATTGTCTCTGCTACAACTATAGTTTAGGTCGGTGACGGTCCCTCTCTCAATATATATGTCACAGGTAAATTGGCATTCAGGTAAATTGGAAGTGGAGCGCTTGTTTTTAGGCACGGGGCCTGCGAGGCTTCAACATCAAGATAGCAACCAGGAAAAACAAGCACTGGCCTCAGTGGCGCACTTCGATAATCATTGGACCCTCCATTCACTGCCATTGGGAGTCTGGGTTTGACTCCCGCTTGGGACATTACTTTTTCAAACAACCGCGGACTACTTTCTTTCGCCGATAAAGTATAGTTTTGGAACATGACGGAGGCGCGCCGACTCAGCAGACCTTGAGGCCGAGGAGTCGCGCCCGAGCGCCACCAGGCGCGAGTAGCCCGCGACGACCGGCCGATGGTCTGCTAGTCGACGTAAGCGCCCGTCCGAGTTATGTACCGATAGGCACAGAATCGTAATGATGTTGTGGGGACTGCGTTTGCCCCAACTGCCACTCACTGCACTAACATAGCCCGCCAGCACCGCCCCCTCGCTCCTTGTGCTTCAACTGCATGGAATAAGGCTGTGTGCAGGCACGTTCACACCATAGACATCAAAGGGGGCTTGAGCCCCTGCCCCATTACCCATTTTTTTTTTTTGAAGCACAGGATAAAAAAATATACATTTCCGTTCAAATATATGGGTTGCTACTTTTTTTTTCCAAAAACAAACAGACATACATACAGGTGCGTCAATTGTTACAGGTATAATGCATAGTTTTCTATGCATTTCGTGTTTTTTGGGGGGGTTTGACCCAATTTGTTTTGGCCGCGCGGCTTTGCCGCTCGCCCAGGATAGGTGTCCCTTATTTCAATCTCTGGGAGTTGGCAACCCTAACCTTTGCCATACCTTAGCTTTTGCTGAACTGATGCACTGGACATACACACAAAATGAACAGGTACAGTTGAAAAGAATATGATGTCAAAAATGTACATTTTCTTATAACAATAACAATGTGTAGTGTGTGTTACAAAAATCGAAAAAATCCAAAATAGGACCTTCATTTTTAGCTTGCGGCCCCTTGGACTTTTGGTATTTTGCTGAGTGGCCCCTGAGCCATCTTAAGTTGAGTTGCCCTGCCGTACCTGAATGCAGCGTTCAAGAGAATTGCCTTTTCCAAACTCTCCTGAACTTGAGTCAAGCATTTTATGTTGAAAGAATTGCATCTCCATTATTGGCTTGAATCTTGAAAGCTTTAGTTGAGTGCGGCATCACGCACCGAAAAATAGCCAATCTCAAAGCTCACAACCGTGTGAGCTTGGAGATCGGCTATTTTTCTGTATTTTCACCAAAAGTGCCCTTTTGGAAACTTCAGCCCCTGCCCCTCTAACATTCCTCTGCACGTCCCTAGCTGTGTGTGTGTGTGTGTGTGTGTGTGTGTGTGTGCGTGCGGTCACGTGCGTGTGCGCGTGCTCGTTTGTGCGCGTGTG
>NC_137620.1:10281213-10421132 GCF_963280865.1 Gymnoscopelus braueri | reverse complement strand
CTGAGTGACTGCAGGAAAATGCATGACCCCCCCCCAACTACCATAAACCATATTTTTTATATTCACACCAACAGTTGGTATGAGAAAATAAAGCAAATGCTGATCGTTTATTATAGGCGAATTAGGGCCCGTCGGGGTCCATTTGGTTCCCTGATGTGCCCTCTTGGGGTTACAAAAACACCCCAAACGAAAGACAGATTGAGCAACTATTTTTCATATTATATGCAACAGAAATGGTTCATATCTGCATGACTGCATCAAATAACCAAAGTAGACAAACAGTTAAAGAGGCTAACCACAGAGGGCAAAGAAAGAGTATAGCCTACAGTCAGACAACCCAAAATGCGACACCTCTGACAACCACAATAAAGTGATCAAATACTGGCATGAAATGTTATGTGAGACACAAAAAGACAATCCAACCCATTTAAAAACTAGCTGGCTCTCTTGAGCGCACGCACGCACGCAAGCACGCACGCACGCAAGCACGCACGCACGCACGCACGCTAGCTATTAGTTTTTTTTTACATGATGAAGAAGTGTTCAACACTCTGATGATGCCATTGCAGTTTTCCAACTAAGATTTAAATATGAATATGGCAGCTAGGGGATACATTAATTCATGTGAGGTGATGAATACAGTCTGGTTATGTTTTTAAATGTTTCATTCTTAATTTTACATTGTCTCTGCTACAACTATAGTTTAGGTCGGTGACGGTCCCTCTCTCAATATATATGTCACAGGTAAATTGGCATTCCAGGTAAATTGGAAGTGGAGCGCTTGTTTTTAGGCACGGGGCTGCGAGGCTTCAACATCAAGATAGCAACCAGGAAAAACAAGCACTGGCCTCAGTGGCGCACTTCGATAATCATTGGACCCTCCATTCACTGCCATTGGGAGTCTGGGTTTGACTCCCGCTTGGGACATTACTTTTTCAAACAACCGCGGACTACTTTTAGTAGGGGGTACTAAGTGAAAAATCGTTACGCGGCGGATAAAAGCATGAAATTTGATACAGATGTCCCTTGGGTCATCCTAAAACATCCTAGAAGGGGTGCCCAAAAAAATCTTAAACAGGAAGTGAGTTATGGACAAAATCCAAAATGGCCACCTAAACTGTTGACCGTTGACTCAAAAGACACCAAAATAATCTCCAAAAAGCATAAAATGTGGCACACATGTCCTTTGGGTCATCCTAAGACATCCTAGAAGGGGAGCCCAAAAAAATCTGAAACAGGAAGTGAGTTATTGACCAAATTGAAAATGGCCGCCTAGTGTTGTCGATTGACTCAAAAGACAACTAAAGAATCTCCAAAAAGTATAAAATGTGTCACACATGTCCCTTGGGTCATCCTAAGACATCCTAGAAGGGGTGCCCAAAAAAGTCTTCAACAGGAAGTGAGTTATTGACTAAATTGAAAATGGCCGCCTACAGTGTTGGCGATTGACTCAAAAAGCCTATAGAATCTCCAAAAAGTATACAATTTGGCACATATGTCCCTTGGGTCATCCTAACACATCCTAGAAGGGGTGCCAAAAATAATCTGAAACAGGAAGTGAGTTATTGACTAAATTGAAAATGGCCGCCTACAGTGTTGAAAGATGACGCAAGATACCTACAGAATCTCATAAAAGCATGAAATGTGGTACAAATGTCCCTTGGGTGATCTGAACGCATCCTACAAGGGGTGCCCAAAAAGGTTTTAAACAGGAAGTGACCGCCTAAAAGCAGTTGACACAAAAGAAAACATAAGGGGACGTCATAAAAGTGTATAATTTGGTACGAACATTGAGTGCTTCTTAATATATCCTAGAAGGGGTTATTTATTTGTTTGCTTGTTTATTAAACTTTTTAGGAAGGGACCATGAAATTCTAAATGGCTGTTTAAACAGTTGACCATGGCAGTCTGCATATTATGCAGACTCAATACGACAGGTTATGCAGTGCATAACTTGCCGTATTTTGTAGTCTACCTTCTGTTTTCATTTCTACATCACTTATTTATTTTACTTTCTGCATAATTTTTTTATTGTACTCTTTGAATCTTCTTTATTTATCTAACTCTCTGCATATTCTCATTTATTTTACTCTGCATCTTATCTTACTCTGCATATTCTTATTTTACTCTCTGCATCTTATTTATTTTGCACTCTACATCTTCTTGCTTGTTTTACACTCTATCTTCTCATGTATTTTCTTCTTGTTTTTTTGTGATTAGTGTTTAGTAACTACATGTATTCATGTGTGCCATTTCGCAATTACCAGCACATTGGCATAATGCTCTGCAAGGTAACCCAGCATCCCGGCATCTACACTTTCTCGAACAGAAGGGCTCAGCTTTGCAGCCACACTTGAGTTCTCTACAAACTTAAGCAGCCTCTGGCAAGAGTGTCCATAAAGGTGTCCACGAATCAGCGACTTTAATTTATTTGTCAGGAGATGGTAGAGATTGCATTGCTTTCAGGCTTCTGGACCAAATGCTAGATTGGCTGCTCGATTTGAATATTGTAGCAGTGCAGCCCGTGTGGGAGGAGTGTTTTCCATTGAGAGACTATTCAAACTTTTTTTGGCACCCCTTAGGATGCATTCAGATCACCCAAGGGACATTTGTACCACATTTCATGCTTTTATGAGATTATTTTTTATGAGTGTCTTTTGCATCATCTGTCAAGACTGTACACAGCCATTTTCAATTTAGTCAATAACTCACTTCCTGTTTCAGATAATTTCAGGCACCCCTTCTAGGATGTCTTAGGATGACCCAAGGGACATGTATGCCATTATGAGATTCTTTAGTTGTCTTTTGAGTCAATCGACAACACTGTAGGCGGTCATTTTCAATTTTGTCAATGACTCACTTCCTGTTTAAGATTTTTTTGGGCACCCCTTCTGGGATGTCTTGGGATGACCCAAGGGACATGTATGCCAAATTGTATGCTTTTATGAGATTCTTTAGTTGTCTTTTGAGTCAATAGATAACACTGTAGGCGGCCATTTTCAATTTTGTCAATAACTCAGTTCCTGCTTAAGATTTCTTTGGGCACCCCTTCTAGGATGTCTTAGGATGACCAAAAAGACATGTGTGCCAAATTGTATGCTTTTATGAGATTCTTTAGTTGTCTTTTGAGTCAATCGACAACACTAGGCGGCCATTTTCAATTTAGTCAATAACTCACTTCCTGTTTCAGATTCCTTTGGGCACCCCTTCTAGGATGTCTTAGGATGACCCAAGGGACATATGTGCCAAATTTTATGCTTTTTGTAGATTCTTTTGGTGTCTTTTGAGTCAACGGTCAACAGTTTAGGTGGCCATTTTGAATTTTGTCCATAAGTCACTTCCTGTTTAAGATTTTTTTTGGGCACCCCTTCTAGGATGTTTTAGGATGACCCAAGGGACATCTGTATCAAATTTCATGCTTTTATCCGCCGCGTAACGATTTGGCCATTTTTTGTGCTTAGTACCCCCTACTATTTCTTTCGCCGATAAAGTATAGTTTTGGAACATGACGGAGGCGCGCCGACTCAGCAGACCTTGAGGCCGAGGAGTCGCGCCCGAGCGCCACCAGGCGCGAGTGCCCGCGACGACCGGCCGATGGTCTGCTAGTCGACGTAAGCGCCGTCCGAGTTGCCTGCCCCATTACCCTTTTTTTTTTTGAAGCACAGGATAAAAATATACATTTCCGTTCAAATATATGGGTTGCTACTTTTTTTTCCAAAAACAAACAGACATACATACAGGTGCGTCAATTGTTACAGGTATAATGCATAGTTTTCTATGCATTTCGTGTTTTTTGGGGGGTTTGACCCAATTTGTTTTGGCCGCGCGGCTTTGCCGCTCGCCCAGGATAGGTGTCCCTTATTTCAATCTCTGGGAGTTGGCAACCCTAACCTTGCCATACCTTAGCTTTTGCTGAACTGATGCCACTGGACATACACACAAAATGAACAGGTACAGTGAAAAGAATATGATGTCAAAATGTACATTTTCTTATAACAATAACAATGTGTAGTGTGTGTTACAAAATCGAAAAATCCAAAATAGGACCTTCATTTTTAGCTTGCGGCCCCTTGGACTTTTGGTATTTTGCTGAGTGGCCCTTGAGCCATCTTAAGTTGAGTTGCCCTGCCGTACCTGAATGCAGCGTTCAAGAGAATTGCCTTTTCCAAACTCTCCTGAACTTGAGTGCAAGCATTTTATGTTGAAAGAATTGCATCTCCATTATTGGCTTGAATCTTGAAAGCTTTAGTTGAGTGCGGCATCACGCACCGAAAATAGCCAATCTCAAAGCTCACAACGTGTGAGCTTGGAGATCGGCTATTTTCTGTATTTTCACCAAAAGTGCCCTTTTGGAAACTTCAGCCCCTGCCCCTCTAACATTCTCTGCACCTCCCTGGCTGTGTGTGTGTGTGTGTGTGTGTGTGCGTGCGGTCACGTGCGTGTGCGCGTGCTCGTTTGTGCGCGTGTGCATGCGTGCGTGTGTGGTGTGGGGCTCATGTCTGGCTTGCATTGCCCTCTAGCGTTGATTCTACCGAATTGCCTGGGGGGTGAAAACAAGCGCCACTTTTCCAATTTACCTGGAATGCCAATTTACCTGTAACATACACATGGTCACTCGACCACGAATGCTAACTTGATATAGATAGGGGTGTATTAACAAGTATGAAAATAAAAACTAAACATTTTTAAAATACAAAATTCAACAAATTAAAGTTGCATGACCCCCCCTAAAGCCAAAATAAAAAGAAACATGCCCCCCCCCGTGCTCAAAAAAAAAAATCTACACCATAGCATCCGCTAGTAATTAACACACAGTCCCTAAGGATATTTTCTCTAGGATTTTAGTTGTACAATAGAAAATACAGTTTCAGTTAGTTATTGTTCATTTGTAAAACCTAGTTTTTAATTTTTATTTATTTTAACAAAAATGTGAGATCGGTTTTAGTAACATATCTTACGAGACTGCAGTATCTTCTGTAGATCTTTCTCCTTCTTGGTCTTGGCAACATCTTCATAAGTCACATTGTCTATCTGTTGGAGTTCAAGCTGGTTCCATCCACAGCCATTAGTAGGACTTGAGTTGCTCTTGCAGGTATCTGATAAGGTCAACCTCTTCACAACACACTGAAGACACTGTTCTAAACGTAGACAGCGCTGTTACATTTATATCACATTACATATGAGATTACTCTGTGCCCCCCCCCCCCCCCCCACACACACACACACACACACACGCCCTCTCCTCTGCTAGGCTCTGACGTGGTTTACACCTATTCTTATCAGATGAAATGTATAGTTTCTCATGAATATGAACCACAATGCGTATAAGCTGTAGCCTACTGACGGAAGTTAGAAGTCATGCTACAGTTTTCCTAGCGTCGTGATCTCTGTAAATTTAAACACAACTATCCGTCATTAAGGATCAACACCGAAAAGTTAAATAAAGTAATGAATAAAAAAACATTGTGGTCACCAGGGTTGCTTTGAGTAATGAATGATATCTAAAGTTGAGGCAGCAAATCAAACCCTGATGAGGCCTAGCCTGGAAACCAGACGAATCTGCCAGTGCAAAAAACAACAACAACAACTTGATATTAGTCTGGCCATGCCAGGCTGGATGAGGCCCCTTGCAAAGGTTCTCAGGCATGCATGTAATTTATTTAGCCTGCAATACTTAGCATGTTGACCTAAAGTTGACTTGAGATTCCCCCCTCTGTTTGAATAAACATTCTAATATAGAGTAAACCTTCTAATGGTAGAGTACTTCTACCATTTCCATTTTTGCTAACAAGGGTCCATGATCAGAGAGAGAGGAATGCTCAACATGATCTGTGGCCTTTTGTTTTTGGAGAAAATGTAGTAATTATGCATTCATAAGCATTTATGTGGGTGGGAGTAAAAGCATAATCTCTACCTTGGATTAATGTCTCCACACATCTACTGTAGACCAAGTTTTATAATAATGTTTTTCAATGTGCGGATCATTATAAATATTGATGTCTTGGAAGGAGGGCCCTTGTCATCTATCACTGATAATGTACTACTGAAGTCACCTCTCATCAGTAATATTCACTTTACCTTATCAGAAATTAGGAAGATGCTTTTTTCCCCAAACTCAGGGTTGTCTTTCATTCGTGCTTAGTTTTACAAACACAGGCTATGATGTTATTATCCAAATTGCCATGGCCTCTGCATGGCAGGGGTGTCCTCCTCCCTGAGCCAAGCTTTTGTAAAATATGTTTGTTTTCATATTTTTATATTTCTTATTTAAAGTGTATTATGTTTATTTTATGTATTTATTTTTGTCTTTTATAACAGTGTTGGAAATAATCAATCAATCAATCAATCAATCAATCAATCAATCAATCAATCAGATGTTACAATCCTTTTTTATACCCTGAGAAACGTGGGGGGGGGGGTGATGATGTCATCACAGGGTTGTGTGGTTGAAGGAGAAAAGGTTTTCATTGGGGTCGGCCGGCAGGTGGGCGACCTCCTTCTTGGGTTCAACAGCAACAACTGGCGTCCCAGGTGTCAGCCAGAAGCCTCCAGTCTCGCGCTGAACCCAGCTGTACGGCCTCTGGTTTTGATGTGTGGGTCTTTGCCAGACACTTCAGCATCTGATTGTGCTGCCGGGTGTAGCGGCCTTGTGTTAGGGCGGCTTCACACTGGGTCCGTTTGCATTAGAACCGTTCCCGAGTACGAATGGCCTCTACCAGCTGGCCGGCATTCACATTGGCCAAGATCCTTGCGCACCAGAGTACACTTGCATATATACCCCCGATCCTATAGGTGGCGGCATGCACATAGTGGTTCGCCAGTGGCTCAGACGTCATCAACTATGCGACAATGTTTGTGCTGGTCGCGCATAAATATAGGGTTGCGGCTGGGGAGAGAGTCAACGCACTGAAGTCAAGGCACAGACTGCTGTGTTGTTGACGGACAACGGATGTACGCTTATGAGAAACAACACAAATAAAACCTGGTGAAACACTTGTGTGCATTAGCGCAAGATGAGGATACAGGAAACATTCAGTCTAAATGTCCAGTTTGCTTAAACCTTCACAACTACTACTACTTTTGCATTTGAAACTTTCAATTTCTCTAAATATTATAAACTTTCACGACAGCTTAAGTGCAAAAATATATCATTTATGAAAAGGCAACTATAGTAGCCTATACAGTGAAGTCGGACTGAATGACTGAAACCTTGTATTGTGAATTGTACTTCCATGTACTGTTTCTCATGTCTCATGTCTAAATAAAGTACATCAATCAATCAATCCAACGTCTTTTCTTTTTTTACTCTCTTGGTGTGGGGATTATCTGGCACATGTATGTATCTGTTATGAAAGAGAAATTGCATCATGAGTGAAACGGCTATAGTCCTTGGGAAACCATAAACCTACGTAGGCCTACATCTAAATGAGTTACCATATTTACTTACAAATTTCAAATTACAAAGCCTTATAAGCTATATATTTCTGGGATGCATAGTAGCTGAAACTCCACAAGATATCCACAATATATACTATATATATATATATATATATATATATATATATATATATATATATATATATATATATATATATATATATATATACACATATATGTATATATATATGTGTGTGTGTATCTATCTATCTATCTATCTATCTATCTATCTATCTATCTATCTATCTATCTATCTATCTATCTATATATATGGAGTAATTAGTGAGTATTTGAGGGCTCAAGCCCTCAAATACTCACTAATTACTCCATATATTTCTGCATTTTTGTGTGTATTGTCCAATTGTGTTTGTATATCCTCATTTGCCCAAATGTCCAGCAAGCATGAAATTTCTTCATTAGACCAGAGGGATCCTTTCCCGGATCCGGCCATGGTTGAACCCCTGTGGATTGATCTGCGACGTGTTTTTGTTGACTGTTTTTGTCGAGTTTATATACCGTCACCTATTACAAATAGCGGGCCACTTCCGTCTAACGGTACGCTTGCTTTCACATTGCAGCGTACATGATCCGGATCCGAGACTGCCTGTGGAGGTGGTTTCGGGTACGGAACGGTGATCCGTTTCGGGGAACGATGCGCAACATTCACACTAGCGCGACACCTGCCAAGCGGTCTGGAGTGCGCACCCGGGACCATAGTGTGAAGCCGCCCTTAGGCTCGTCTTGCAGCCTGCATGCGCACATCTTGCAGCCTGCTCTTCTCGGCGTACCTCCTCGACCACGAGACCTCGTCGCTGAGCTGGAGATGCCTTGTAAAAAATGTGATGCTGGGATGTTATGAACTTTACGGTGCTGCTAAAATGACATAACATGCCGTCAAGGTATTAATTAATTAACTTGTATTTCTAATTCCAGCTAGGGAATACTGGATTGTGTAGGACGGGGACCAAAGCACGATTTTCACGAATTGGACTATCAATATAAATATTTGGAGCCATTGATACAGCCTGATTTGTTTCCAGATTTTAAGTGTGTTCTGTTCTTGATCACAAAGTTATCACCATAAGCTGCTTTGTTGTTGGGGCTATTTAGGACACATGGAAATAGAACAATACAGCCAACGTGAGTACATAGGCTATAGACCTTTCCTAAAACTGTCCAATTTATTATACCCATGTGCTACTGTTTGTCTGTGTACCACATAGGAGCGTTGTCGCAACATGATGTAATTAATTATTTGGGAGCAGCCGGTGTGTACCAATAGTATACATATTTTAAATGGCTTTCATATACTATTCCGGATCTGACTAATATGACAAGCTTATTGTGAACACAATAGGCTACAAATTAATATAAAAATGTATTTGGATAAAAAAAAAAAAAAGAAGGAAAACAAGCCCAATGTGGCTTATAATAATCAGACCAGGCAACAGTGCAGACAGGTAGATAGGCTAGAGCATATATTGTTCAAATAAAACCTGGAATAGAGCCCTTAGGGCTCTATTCTGTGTCAGATTTGAACAAACCACTAATTACGGATTTCGGACTAGGCAAGAGGCGTTTCCCCGCAAAATTCGGTATTCTGTGGCACCCCCCTCACCCGCCAAACACCTGAGCTACCCGTTACATTATGCATAGGTGTGGTTTGGGCGTTACACAAATCAAACCAATCAGTGTGCCAGGTGCCATTGCCTTTAAGAGCAGGCTGCGTAACCCACAACACGCAATCCCACAATGGAGGAGGAAGTGGGACCAGCACTTGGTCGTGCTCCTCGTTTTTCCGACGATGAGGTGAAAGCGCTCGTGCATGAGGTCAAGGCAAGGCAGGTGAGGATCTTCGGGTCCTCACATCATTCGGCAAAAAGGGACGAGGCAAGGCAGGCGTGGGCTGATGTAGCGGCGGCGGTGTCGGCCTTTTCTGGCATCCATAGAAGTGTGGAGCAAGTCAAGAAAAGGTTCGACACCACCAAAAGAACGGGGGAAAAAAAGGTTTGTTGCATATATGTGTAATTTGGAAAATAATGGAAATGGGCTCAAGCCTTTGTCCTCGTGATTAATCCATTGGGATTTTCCCTTGATTTTATCATACTGCTGTACCTTGAAATTGTCAATAAAATATTCCCTCAATCACTCCAAGGCCGCCGCTAACAGACGGGAACTGCTGGCCACAGGGGGAGGACCAAGCACGGTGGAGGTCCTCACTCCCTCGGAAGACCTCGCCGCCTCCACTCTCTTCCCCGAGAGTATATATGGCATCGGCGGACCAGTGGAGGTTGGCGGGGCAGAGGGAGGTAATTCAATAATTTTGCCAATTGCACCTGGTTTTGTTAAGGTCTATTTCTTGGGAGTAAGACCATGCTTAATGTGCAGACATGGATGGTCAGAAACGACACACTTGCGTTCATTAGACACACAATCATCGGACATTAGTATGCGCAATCTGAGATTATTATGACCGCCATGTGTGTAGGTAGGCCTATTCCAAACATTAACACCGTCCGTGCAGAGGAGCAGGTGTTTCTGAATTACTTACTTAATTCCAACGAAAAGTAAAAGAAGTGGGCAGCACCATGTCTAACCCAAACGAAAAAATATCAAACAATTGTTCTAGATAATAATCACAGGATAAAAATCCACAAATGATTGTTTATTAATTAAATCCGGCCATAAATGGACGTCAAACCCTCAATTTCTGCCAATGTAGCGTCAACTTTAGTAATCAACAGTAGGCCTACTTCCTCCACAAAGTTAACCCCAAAAATGAAACTGATCCAAGTTCTACAGTCAGCGCAAATACTCTAAATTTGAAGGGAAATCTCACCAAAAGAAAACGTGGAGATCAAGAGATTAAACACTACAAGGTCCTTACACACCGGGCCGATTTCTTTCATGCGAACAATACGTTTTTTTTTATAACCTTTATAAAGTCAATGCAAGCTTACATGGAGCGCAAAAGCGTCTTTTAATTATTCGGAACGAGTCCGAATTTTGCGTATATTCGCCGATCGCCTTAAACCAATTCACTTCTAATTAATGTGGAGGCTGCTGGATAATATAACATTTTAGGCCTATTTCAAAATTACATTTCAAACATGTGACATCGACTGGCAAGTATAGGCTAGTTTAACAATTACCAAGGGGGAAAGAATGAAGCATAACAAATGTACCAACAAAATGATAATTTATTAAAAATCTAAACAAATGAGTGCAGTTGGCCTAAATGTCAATTATTCCCACAGATGAGCCACTTCAACCCTCCACCGTGGCTTTTCCTGGCGAGGAGGAGACACAGGGGGGAGAGCGAGCCGAGGATCCTGGTGAAGGATCTTCAGGGGTTCCAGCAGGCCGAGGGTCGTCGGGGGTTCCAGCAGGCCGGGCCAAGAAGAGACCCCGCCCCCGCCGATTCAGAAATGTCGTAAGACCAGAGGACCACCCAATTCTCGCGGTCCAGCAGGCAGGGTTCCGCATGCTGGACCGGGAATTGGGTGGTCTTCGGCGGGGTCTCTTCAGCCTTAACAGGCAGATGGTCAGCCAGGAGCGGCTCATGAGGGACGGAGTTGCAGCGCTCCAGCAGGGAGTTGCTGTCCTTCAGCGGAGCGCTGCAGCTCTGGAGTCGCTCTCTGTGCTGGGGCCTCCGGCGGCCCGATCCGTACCAGCTGCTGCTCCTCCATCACCATCACCACCACCACCAGCTCGCTCTCCTCCCAACACCAGAGTGGCCCACCATCCAGCAGCTCCTCCTCCTCCCTCCCGTGGCCGGCGGTCCCGTGGCTCACGCCTGCGAGTGAGGGGAGGAAGAAAGTAGTGAATGCCTTGCCTTGACCTCATGCACGAGCGTTTTTAATTTAATTTATTTTGTAAATTTTGTTTCCAGGATTTTTTATGGCCTTTTTTTTAAAACCGTTATAGAAGGCCTGTTTTTGTTTTCTTGTATTATTGTTATTATTGTTTATTTATTATTGAAATAAAAAAAGTATTTAAGACTGAAAACATTTACTGTACTTTACTGTACCATTTTGATGCATTTATACTTAGTATTTCCGATAGCCTACTTTTATTCTACTACATCTCAGAGGCAAATGTTGTGCTTTTACTCCACTACAATTATTGGAAAATGTGTCTTACTAGTTACTGTGACGATTTAGATCAGGGGTCTTCAACAGGGGGTCCTCAGAGTTACTACAGGGGGTCCTCCAAATGTTTGTGATATGATTTTTTTTTTTTTACCTTAACCACTTGAACCCTAACATCTCATTTATGAGGAGAACTTAAGCCAAAAATAGCAGATCTACAAGCTCACAACGCCTCGCAGCGCGAGGCGTTGTGAGCTTGTAGATCTGCTATTTTCAAATTAGTTGCAACATGTTCAAACTTGCGAAATGGGCCATAATGACTTTTGGTACTTTAAGTTGGCCTATATTTGGATGCCAAGTACTTTTTTAATAGTAAAAAATGTGTAGCCTACTTTTTCCACTGCTGGTTCCAACTCCCTCACCCATCTGAAATGAAGCGTACAACAAACATTTTAGAAAATATCTACAGCCAAAGAAATGCCTACATTGACTGCAACCATTTACATGTTTTGTTTAGTAAGCGACTTGGAGTATAATAAAAGCGCTATATAAATTGCATGTATTAGGCTACTGATTGATTGCACAAATTACTTACGAGGCAGGCTGCAGATGACATGATGACTAGCGGAGTTGCAGCTCCGCTGCCAGCTGGTCCCTCACTGCCCGTGCTTCTGGTGGCACATTTGCTTCTAAATTTGGATTGGGCAGCATCTGCACCTCAGCTTGCCGTCTTCTATAGTCCGCTAATCTACCCTCGTCGAAGTCCAGCACCATTCCATGTTGTTTGGCAATGTTGTGCAACACACAGCATACCACTACGAAACGTGCTACCTTCTGAGGACCATACTGCAAGACCCCACCCGACTTGTCCATGCAGCGGTAGCGCATTTTGAGCTGGCCAAAGACCCGCTCAATGACAATACGTGCGCGTGAGTGTTTTCTATTAAAAGAAAACTCACGCACACTTGTCGGCGCTAGGTATGGCACCATGCACCACGTCTTTAATGGATAGCCATTGTCACCCAACAGCCACCCATCTAGAGGGGGGTTCCTCGGAGTCTGGAAGACTGCTGGAATGACGGACTGTTCCATTATAAAGGCGTCGTGACTACCTCCAGGATGATTTGCGTATACATTTAAGATGTTTTCATCTGCATCGCAAATCACCTGGACGTTAATGGAATGGGTTCCCTTACGGTTCACATAAGCGCCACTGTTCAGCCTCGGAGCCCGAATTAGAACATGTGTGCAATCTACTGCGCCGAGAACCCTAGGGAACCCATATTTTGCCAAAAAAGCCTGCTTGCCCCGGCGCTGTCTCTCGGGTGTCACAGGGATGCCAGTAATGTATCTACCAGCATGTCGGACTATGGCATTCGTGACGGCAGTTATAGCCCTGCTTACGGAGGGTTGGCTGATTCCTCCAGCCAAGACCAGTGGATTTTGAAAAGTGCCACTGGCATAGAAGCAAAGTGCCACAGTAACTTTCACAGCAATAGGCAAGTGGGGACCAAAGCCAGGGCCAGCGGGCTCTAGGTCATCTGCAATTAAGTGACATATTTCTGTCACTGCCCCACGGGTGAGGCGCAGGAACGTCACGCTTTCTCTTTCTGTGGAAAATAAAAATGTTATTGCCAACGACTTTATCACTATAAAAACGGCAAAATGTATTGATTAAAAAAAATAAAAAAATACCGGTCAGGTTGAGGTAGGAGACTCGCTGGCGCGGGACTTGTTCTGGTGGAACAACCAGCATGCCATCAAGCCGATTCAGCAGAATCTCTGCCATGATCCCAATATTTATAAATATATTTTTTATAGACCCAATATTTATAAAAAATATTGGGTAAATTGTCTGTCTGTCTGTCTGTCTGTCTGTCTGTCTGTCTGTCTGTCTGTCTGTCTGTCTTTCTTTCTCTCGCGCTGATCTCAAAATGTTTGCTTGTCTGGGGTCATGAGGGTTCACAGCCGCAGATCATCTGACTTTTATATGCGAGGAATGGAGGTGGAGCCCTTGTGCGCGTCCACATGTGTCCAAGTGGACGCGCGTTGAAGCCGCCTGGGCGCGCTCTTGTAAACGACTAAATGGACGGCGGGTGGTATTAGATTCCACTATCCCCGCCCCGAAACCCGTACCCATGTGTGTCTGTAGAATTGCAATGTGGGGGATATAGCAACAACACGCCCACGGGCACACCTCCATGCGCAAATAACGGCGTCGGCATAATGGTGACGGGTAGAGCAGGTGCTAGAATAACCTATTGGGGCGGCGCAGCTCCATTATCCGGATTTAACGTGGTTTAGAGGGGGGCAAAAGTCGTGCAGAATAGGGCGGTTAATCTATTATCCTCAATACTATTTCTTCCTTCCTTATTATCTCAAAGAAGCTGGTGTCACCTTATGCAATGCAAAGCAATTAAATTAAATGTACACAAAACATAAAGACAAACTCATGTGATTATTATTACTTTTCTTTGGTGTGACACACTTTTTGCAGATGTCCCTTTAAACCCGAATGGCCCTTTATGTTATATAAGCAAACCTTTTATAGCCTACCAGGACTCTGTTTTATGGGGGAAATCTTTTGCCGACCCCTTGAGTTGATTTGTAATGCAATTTCAAAGTTGAAATAAAGCAAATACTGTACTGTACATTGCTAGTCTTGAATAGAATATATATAAATATTTTATAAATAAATGATGAGAAATGACAGATAAATGAAAACTGATGACAAAATATAAAAAAAAAAGGTGAAACAAAAATCATCCTGGGAATTTTAAGCGGCCCTCATATTTTGTATTTAAAAATAATGAAGTAGTGGAAACTAAATACAATAAATACAGTCAAATAATTAAAAATGTAAGGGTTCCTAGCAAGATAATCTGGGTTAGACCCCTATACGGGTCTGTTTTCCAAACCAGTATTGTACTGCAGCGTGATGTCATATTTTGAAACTACTTGCTTTTTTAACGTTATGGGAGGAAACTGATTCCAAAAAGCTAAAATAAATAAATTAAATAAAATAAGAGAGAAATTACAGAGGAGGTACATTTGTATCCTTTTGGTGCAGAAGAGGTTCCCCAATGATTGTGAGCCAGAGAACCAGTTTAAGTGCTATTTAGCACCATTTATGTTTAGTGTGCGATATGATCTCTTGGCCAACAAACGTCAACATGAAGTTGATGATATAATTGACCACTTCTCTAATAGTTTTAATAAGAAATGTGTCAAATGGTTGCACTTCCTCTTTCCATCTCTCTGTAGCATGATCTGGCCAGAACCAGCTCGAGTACTGTTTGGAAAGGGAACTGCCTTCCACTCCGACATCTCACCACTCCGACTAGTGGCTTCCGCGTGCGGTTAGGGTTAGGGTTAGGGTTAGGTATAGGGTTAGTAACCGTCGGAAAGGCGACATGTCGGAAAGCCGACATGTAACCGTTTGGAAATACGTCACATTTGAGGTAATTAAAATTAATTTGTTTCTGCGCGCACGCGCACGCACACACACACACACACACGCACACGCACACGCACACACACACACACACACACAAACAGTCTATCGTTTTACTTTCCTTTCTTTATTTGTTTATTTAGATGGGACAATGCACATTAATGAACATTCAATACATGAACGTGACTTCAATCAGCTGAACCTGATTCCATCCAATATTTATTCAATATTAGGCCAAAACGTTTTTGTCACATAGGCCTACATTGTCAATCTCTTGATCAGTTTGTATCAGTGGTGGAAGAAGTACTCAGATTTGTACTTAAGTAAAAGTATCAATACCACAATGTAAACATACTCTGTTGCAATTGAAAGTTTGGTATTCTGAATTTACTTGAGTAAAAGTACAAAAGTATTGGCTTGAAAATGGATTTAAGTACCAAAAGTAAAAAGTACATATAATGCAGAAATGTCCCATTTTAAAATTTTCGAAATGTTTCAAAATCTTTTGAAAATAGCAGATCGGCTATTTTCAAATAGCTGAAGTATACTGTATATAGCCAGTCCTGAAGTGGTAAATATATGTTTTGTAATAATAATCAAAATCTATAAAGTAACTAGTAACAAATGTTTTCAAATACTAACCGGCGAATATGCAAATATACGCAAAATTCGGACTCGTTCCGAATAATTAAAAGACGCTTTTTCGCTTCGCGAAACTGATGTGGACGCTTGCATTGACTTTATAAGGTTTAAAAAAAAACGTATTTATTCGCATGAAGAATTCACCCCGGTGTGTAAGGACCTTTATAGTTGAGCAAAAGTACAATATTTGCCTCTGAGATGTAGTGGAGTAGAAGTAAAAGTATTAAATATTGGAAATACTCCAGCACTCCAGTAAAGTAAAAAATACCTCAAAAGTGTACTTAAGTACAATACTTGAGTAAATGTAACTTGTAGTTACTTGCACCACTGGTTTCTATTTCCCCATGAAGAATGTGTGAGTGGTCCCTGGCACAAAATCGTTTAAGA
The DNA here is from genome assembly GCF_963280865.1 of Gymnoscopelus braueri. Lineage (NCBI taxonomy): Eukaryota > Metazoa > Chordata > Actinopteri > Myctophiformes > Myctophidae > Gymnoscopelus > Gymnoscopelus braueri. Next base: position 10,405,121 of record NC_137620.1, on the reverse strand, counting down.
ACGGGGTCTGTGGCCAATTACATTTTAATTTGGGGGTACTTGACATGAAATGTTTGAGAACCACTGGTCTGAAAAAAGATATATATATTGTGTCTGTAACAGTTGGCCGGATGGTCAAGGCACCAAAAAGTCCAAGAATGCAGGTTTTTCTTATTTTTTTAACTCCAAAAATAGTCCTGAGTAGGATTTTGACAGTGTAGGCCCAAGGTAGAAATACAACTAAACTACCAATATAAATTGGGCTGGACGAAAATAAAGTTTAAAGAATAAGAAATAAACACTTGAACAGCTAAACTAAGAAAAAAACAACAACTCAAGAAACTGAAAGGCTATGCCTTCCATGAAGGCCCTTGGTGTTGTTTCTATAGCCTACCAGCCAAAGCCAAACTGAGCATTCTCCCCACTTAACACTTCTTGGCTCCCTATTATATAAACTACAGGTGAGACCCACTCACAATGATTAGTAATTGGCATAATCAACTCAAACAAGGCTAACCATGGCCCATGAGTTAGACTAACTATACAATTACATGTTTCTCAAACATGCATTTACAAGTATCAAATAATTCACAAAACAGTTACAATTCAATTAGATAATACAGATTGAACATAGCCTACACTGACTGTAGAACAGACACATCTCCAAGCCATCTTGATGATAGTCAATTAACCCATTAAAACCGGGAACGCGTCTGTGTCATTTTAGATTTATTTGGCTATTCAAAAATAGCAGATATACAAGCTCATAGCGCTTCGTGCCGCGCTATAAGCTTGTAGATTAGAAAAATTGTGTAAATGTGTGCAAATCTTTTAATGTATATATTTAAAGTGAACATTTGTAACTCAAATCTTTGCTTCTGGGGGTCCCTGGAACAACATATTTTGAGATGGGGGTCCACGGCCAAATACATAATTTTGGGGGTCCTTAACATGAAAAGGTTTGAGCACCACTGATATTATAGCAACATAAGGTTTTTCAGAAAACTTATTTTGACATTTGTAGAATCGGCCTCAGGTCTTAATGGGTTCAATGGAAGCAGCTGTGCAGTGTGTGTGCTTGTAATGTCCAGTTTTACACTGTGGAGTCATAGATTAAAACATTATAGAGAAGTAATGAAAATCCCCGCCCATTCACTTGTATGGAGTTGCTCACCCAGCGCATACTCTTTTTTTCACGGGGCCTATTTGGGGCCTATGTGACACGTTTTGTGTCAGTCTGCACGCATGCGCAGTAGTGTCACCTCCACGTGCAACCCTGTGTGCAAGCTTGTGAGTCGAGCCCATTGGTCGAACCCGTTTTCGCTCATTCATGTGTCTGGCCCCAGCCACCATGTCCAATGTGCTTCACTGCTCCCTCTCGGTTCTTGTGTAAAGTCCTTAGTGTCTACAGGGCACAGGTTTCCCTGTGTCAGTTTCCTTAAGGCATTATGATGATGGCAATATTTGTTTAACTTCCAAAGGGAAAATTCACATGTGATGAATGTGTTAAGTTAGCAGCTGTGGTTCTGTAGCATTGCTTGTACATGTCAGTGGTTCTCAAAGTGGGGTCTGGGGACCGCCAGGGATCCTTGAAGGGCTACAGGGGGTCCTCAGAAGGTTTAGTTAATATAGCATAAAAATCAGTCGAACAGCTTTAACCCCACATGCTATTTGAAAATAGCCGATATACAAGCTCACAACTTGGTGCGATGCGTTGTGAGCTAGTAGATCTGTTATTTTCTAAAGAATCTTAATTTTTTTCAATTTTTAAACATTTCAAAAACACATATGGGGGGGGTCCATTGCACAAACAATTTGCAGATGGGGTCGACGGCCAAAAACATTCAGTTGATGTCCTTGACATTAAAAGGTTTGAGAACCACTGGTAGGCCTATATCTTGCTGGCGTCCGTTGTCTTTACTTGTTAATTCATTTCAAATGTGACATATTTCCAAACAATACTCATGCTGCTTTCTGTGCATTTCTGTCAAGTCAAATCATGCTACAGAGAGATGGAAGATGGAAAGAGGAAGTGGCAACATTTGACAGAACTTCTCACAGAGGTTCTGCACACATGTTAACACCCGCAAACTATTATTACACTGACCGCAGTCTTCAAGTGTGGAGCAAACAAGACGAGAGAAGAGTTTGAGAGCCATAGAGTGAGGCGGGGCTGGTGTGTGTGTGTGTGTGTGTGTGTGTGTGTGTGTGTGTGTGTGTGTGTGTGTGTGTGTGTGTGTGTGTGTGTGTGTGTGTGTGTGTGTGTGTGTGTGTGTGAAACATAGAAGGACGCATGGCGCTGGTATTAATAGTGCAGCAGATGAGTTGCAAATATTCAGGATCAATATTGAAAAACATATATATTTGTGACAACATTAAAACTATGCAAAATAGAAGTAAAAAATGAATAAAGAAGAAAAAGAACACTTTCACGTTCTTTTTTTATTTGGACTGCCTTTATATAGTGCTTTAAGCTAGTGTTTTTTTTGTCTTTTTGGCCATTCAAATGTGATTTATCGCATGCATACACACACACACACGCACACGCAGTCACGCACACACACACTCTCTCCTATCCTATAGGCTCTGACGTGGTTTAACACCTATTCTTATCTGATGAAACTCATAGTTTCTCATGAATATCAACCACAAGGCGTAGGCTGTACTGACGGAAGCTAGTAGTGAGCAGTTGTCCGGTAGCGTCATGATTTCTGTAAAGTTAAACACAACTATCCGTCATTAAGGACCAACACCGAAAAGTTCAATAAAATAATGAATTAAAAAACGTTGTGGTCACCAGGGTTTCTTTGAGTAATGAATGATATCTAAAGTTGAGGCAGCAAATCAAACCCTGATGAGGCCTAGCCTGGAAACCAGACGAATCTGCCAGTGCGAAATAAAAAGCCCTAGATCAGTGGTGTAAAGTAACTAAGTACATTTACCCAAGTATGTACTTAAGTACACTTTTGAGGAGTTTTGACTTTACTGGAGTATTTCCCATTTTCAATACTTTTACTTCTACTCCACTACTTATCAGAGGCAAATATTGTACTTTTACTCCACTATAATTATTTGACAGCTTTGATTACTAGTTACTTTCAGCCCTACACAGATTTTGGCCTTTTGAAAATAGCCGATCTACAAGCTCACAATGCGTCGCGATGCGACGCATTGTGAGCTTGTAGATCCGCTACTTTCAAAAGATTTGTATACATTATGAACTTGTGAAATGGGACATTCTGCACAATGAGTACTTTTACTTTTGGTACTTTAAAGGAGAGATCCGCCCATTTTAAGTGTTATCTTTGATGTGTCGCTAATCACTCACCATCATTGAAAGGGACGTTGAGTTATTTCAGAGAGTCCCGTGTCCTGCAGTCTGTCGACCCCCTCCGTTGGCATAATGGGAGCCCGTGTAAGAGTGAAAATCGTCTATTATAACCGATGAAAAGTTAGTATTTTCTCTACTACTGCTCATTGTGGAGTCTCATGATACTCAAACGTGCACTGAATGTCGCGAACGAGCTATCGTTCATGGAGAACGAGATGATGCTGGTTGCTTACTTCTTCCACAGACGCCAGGTTCTGTGGAAGAAGTAAGCAACCAGCGTCGTCTAGTTCTGCACGAACGATAACTTGTGCGCTCCCATTATGCCAACGGAGGGGGTCGACAGACTGCAGGACACAGGACTCTCTGGAATAACTCAACGTCCATTTCAATGATGGTGAGTGATTAGCGACACATCAAAGATAACACTTAAAATGTCCGGATCTCTCCTTTAAGTATATTTTGATGCCAATACTTTTGTACTTTTACTCAAGTAAATTTTGATTACCGGAATTTTACTTGTAACAGAGTATTTCTACACAGCACTATTGATACTTTTAGTAAAAGATGCAAGTACTTTTTCCACCACTGCCCTTGATATTAGTCTGGCCAAGATAGGCTGGATGAGGCCCCTTGCAAAGGTTCTCAGGCATGCATGTGATTTATTTAGCCTGCTATACTTGAGGAGCAGCATGTTGGCCTAAAGTTTGACATTGTTGGACTCCTCGAGATTCCCCCCACACACCACAACAGTAGAACACAGTTACACACACAGTACACCGGAGTTGTAAAGTCCGGCCCGGGGGCCAATTGTAGCACAAGGGCAGATTTATTTTATGGCCAACGGCTTCCTTCCTAAATAGTATTATTTATGGCCATCCCTGTCTTGTTTTGTTTGTTTATTTGTGTGTTTGTTTTTGGCAGCCAATATGAAAGTAAGCCTAAATATATATTATTTATCTCTCTCACACAGAGACATGCAATGTGGCAGACTCCTCTCTTTAATGGAATGTGTATGTAACCAATGTTACACTTTTAATAACACACAGAAGCAGAAGGAAACAGCTCTGGTTAATAGTGGCAAATAGCCAATCTACAAGCTAGCTAGCAACGTGTCGATGTAGATCGGCTAGTTGAACTAGAACTATTTAGGGCAAAGAAGTTTAGGGATAATGGGTAAGGCACCGGCGAAAATAAGGCCCTGTGTTTCAAATGCCAAAATGAGTTCTCGACTGATTCTGCATTGTTGCGACCCGGGTTTACACCAACCAGCAAAAGCTAAGGTATGGCAAGGTTAGGGTTGCCAACTCTAGAATACAATAAGGGAAACCTTTCCTGGGCGCGGACACATTTCTTTGGGGGGGTCAAACACCCCAAAACCCCCGAAATGCATAGAAAACTATACCTATAACAATACAAACACAATGGTCTTACACCTGCATTAGGCTACTACTAAATCATACTATTCATGATTTTTTTTTTTTCTGGAGCCAAGGTATGGCCCCTGCCATACCTTGCCATACCCAATTGACACCCCTGCTGAGGACCACATTTTAAAAAATATATAGAAAAAACACAATACCACTCCTGTCAGTTACAGTTGTTCTCTGTGACCCTGACAAATGATCTAATGACCCACTTTCAGGTCCTCAGACCACCGCTTTAGAAACACTGGTTTTGTATTCCCATAATGCACTTTGGCTGCTAAGAATGGAAGCATGAGGTTGGTGTTATGGTGAAATAACTATAGCCACTGTGATGGTAGAATTTAACCAGTCCGTTTCAAGCAAACCAAACCAACAAAAAGGTTTCAATGAGGTGTTGCTTTGTGATTTCCAGGTTTACAATTGACTTCTATTTATTTCTTGTTAACTAGATTGAAACCGTGTACCTGTGTATTATTCCTAATGAGATGCTGCTCTGTCTCTAACTGGAAATACAACTTAAAATCTCTAGTAAGCTACTAGTGATCTCCTTTCAATGGATGGATGAATGGATGGAGGGAGGGAGGAGGGAGGGAGAGGGGGGTGGCTGGGTGGGTGAGAGATGAATATATGAATGGATGAATGTTTAATAGATGAATTATTTTACTTTGTGGATGCATTCTGGCTGATTGCATGAAGTACCTTCAGTTAGATTTTCCTTAAAAATGCACTTACGGTTTACCATCAGGACACAGAAAACACAGACATTTATAGACAATATGGCAATAGATGTTACAGAATACACATCCCTTACAAAAGGGAACTGTATAGGCTTCTAGTCATGGATAAGCAGAGACATCTATACAGTAATTATCAACTGAGATGTTTGTTCAAATATCCTGTACTTGTGGGACAAATGGTCTGAGTTTGTAACCTCAGTACTGCACTTTGGCTATTTGTGGAAATGTTGACATTTTGGAAACCTTTTCAAGTTTTAACAAAAATCTCTCACAAAAAATCTTCAGATGGGGGTATATATCAATTTGGTGGTCCTTAACATGAAAATGTTTGAGAACCACAGGAGCGGGTGTGTTGTATCACCAGTAATAGCTTATCCCTTCAAGTACTGTACCCAGGCTTGGCGTCATGCTATGAAGCTATCTTTGAAACATTGATAATTATTGAATTCCCTTTACAGGGTCTTCAACTTTTCTAATAAATCTGTCTTCTTCAGATACATTTTAGTAAAAACATTAACGAAATAGAGCTTTGGCTGGGAGCCCTTTAAGAGCCCTTTAAGCCACAGTGTGCAGACGTTATCTTTGAATTGCCTGTATTTATCGTCAGTCCTGCACCTCCCCTTCAGTGGATGTCCAGCTTGATTTCTTTGAATTTTAAACATGAACCTGTTCTGGAACCCTAAATAATAATACTAAAACAGTAGTAGTAGTAGTAGTAGTAGTAATAATAGTGAAACAAGCTTTATTTTGTTTGCGTTAAAAATGTTCACCCAAGTTTGACCACCAAGTCCCATTGATACAGAAGTGTATAATTAGTTACATGTATGCAATGCATTGTATTAAACACAACATCTAAACCAACCATATTGACATAACTAGTAGTGTAATGTTTCATCCTTTATGGCTTACCGATGATACTAATTAATTAACAAACCCATGCCCTCTGCTCTGAGAGACAATACTGATACCATCCCAATGTAAAGAACCACCAAGTCTTTGTATTGGTTCTGGTTATTTTAATTTCTGAATTCTTTCCACCATGTTTTAGACCATGAATTCCCTCATGGGATAAACAAAGGTTTTATCTTAGGTGGAGATCACTGACTATATGGCTACACAAGACTAGTAATCCCTACTATTCATGTCAATATGGTTGCCATTAAAAAGGCTTATTGAACTAGTCTTATGTCAATGTAAATAACAAAAATATTTTTTAACATTGTATATCTGCTGTGAAAAAATCCTCTCTAATCCTCTGATATATAAAGTTACAGAGGCAACATTAGAGGTCAACCAGAAGGTCACTGAAGCTGTAGTTGTCACTTCCGTTCGACGTTTGTCAGCCGTATCTTGATGTCTGCTGGCAGCCCAAGTTTGACCAGTTCTTCTTTAATCTGGAAATGAAAGAGCACAATGTTCTTGATACAGTATGTGATAACGGGTTAGTGGTTGAGGTAGCATCGTTTGAATTAGGAAGTCAAGCTGGAGAAATAGTTTGACTTATGATGAGGCTGATGGGGTTTATACCTTTTTTAATTTCACAATATAACTCACTAGGACATCTATCGTTTGTTCCTGGGAGCTACTAAGTCATAACTTCAGCGGTGCGGTTAATCATTTATGGCTATACCAGACCAATCAAAAAAATATTCCAGAATATAAAAGAATGTGCAAAATATTCAATATTAGCTTTGAATAATAGTTATAGTGCCACCTACTAGCAACAAGAAGTTATAACTTAAATCAACATGGTCAGATGTTTTCACAGTGCAGTCTGAGCCTGATGACAGGCCAAATTTAAATATTTCATAGTTATAGCTCCACCACTTGGCAACATGAAGTCAAAGTCCCTAAACGTTTACTAACTACTCGTGGTAATGCCAGGCGGACACGCGCCATGACGTGGACGTACTGTTGTTATTATTATTATTAAACGCCATTATACAACAGTTACCTTTTGCATATTGCTCTCGAAATAACAACCTTTATATAGTATTAAAATTATTATTACCTTTGGCAGCACTATGTTATCGAAGTCTTCTTGGGTCAAAGGAGTCTCTGAGGAGAGCCCCAATCTCAGGCCAATGATGTGACCTACAGGACAAATATCCCATCATTAGAATACTGACAGGTACCTGGTCATCATATAAGTAATACTAATATTTTCATTTTTAACAGTTGCTTCTGCACTCTGACTAATAGAAACATTCACTAACACATACTTTTATATATTATCTGTTGTATTTGAAAGATGATCTACAGTACTACAGAAATCGATAGGTCAACAATATCGAGTAATGAGATGCAATGATACATAATGTACGTTTAACGAGGCCAAATTGTAAAAAGAAAAGGAAAGACAATACATTTAATATTTTTAGCCAATTATGGAGAAAAAAACATCACAATCAGTTACCTACAGTATACAAGCCAAGGTTCTACCATCAGTTTAAAGCTGTCATTACTTGGTCACATCTCCCTGGTTTCACCGACTGGACCATCTTCATTTATAATAGTAGTGGCTGGTAACTTACACAATATCACGTTCACTTTTGTTTCCAAGAAGTGAATGCGATATTGTTTATTGATGTTTTTGGTGTCTTATAGGGATGGGTCTTATGACAAGACATTCATTCATTCATTTATTAATTCATACATTCATTCATACACACACACACACACACACACACACACACACACACACACACACACACACACACACACACACACACACACACACACACACACACACATGAGACTGTAACTTACTGTACGATACTGATTCAAAAACATTATTTCAACACACTTACTAGACCCAGGGATGTTGTTAGTTGACACTTCTGCTGTGGGTGGAGGCGTTGTAGGTGGTTCATTAGTATGTGGTGTCCTAGGTGGTGGTGTTTCATTAGTAGGTGGTGTTGTGGTTGTAGTAGCTGTAGTAGAAGTAGGTGGTGTTGTGGTTGTAATAGTAGGTGGTGTTGTGGTTGTAGTAGTAGGTGGTGTTATGGTTGTAGTAGTAGGTGGTGGTGTGGTTGTAGGTGGTGGTGTTGTGGTTGTAGTAGTAGGTGGTGTTGTGGTTGTAGTAGCTGTTGTAGAAGTAGGTGGTGTTGTGGTTGTAGTAGTAGGTGGTGTTGTGGTTGTAGTAGTAGGTGGTGTTGTGGTTGTAGTAGATGTAGTAGAAGTAGGTGGTGTTGTGGTTGTAGTAGTAGGTGGTGTTGTGGTTGTAGTATATGTAGTAGAAGTAGGTGGTGTTGTGGTTGTAGTAGTAGGTGGTGTTGTGGTTGTAGTAGTAGGTGGTGTTGTGGTTGTAGTAGTAGGTGGTGTTGTGGTTGTAGTAGATGTAGTAGAAGTAGGTGGTGTTGTGGTTGTAGTAGTAGGTGGTGTTGTGGTTGTAGTATATGTAGTAGAAGTAGGTGGTGTTGTGGTTGTAGTAGTAGGTGGTGTTGTGGTTGTAGAAGATGTAGTAGAAGTAGGTGGTGTTGTGGTTGTAGTAGTAGGTGGTGTTGTGGTTGTAGAAGATGTAGTAGAAGTAGGTGGTGTTGTGGTTGTAGTAGTAGGTGGTGTTGTGGTTGTAGAAGATGTAGTAGAAGTAGGTGGTGTTGTGGTTGTAGTAGTAGGTGGTGTTGTGGTTGTAGTAGATGTAGTAGAAGTAGGTGGTGTTGTGGTTGTAGAAGATGTAGTAGAAGTAGGTGGTGTTGTGGTTTCAGTAGTAGGCGATGTTGTGGTTGCAATAATCGTCGGTGTGGTGGTTGTAGTTGTAGTAATTGGTGTGGTTGTAATAGTAGTTACAATTGGTGTAGTGGTTGTAGCTGCTGTTGTCATAGTGGTGTGTTGGGTGGTTGTACTTGGTTGTATTGTTGTAGCTGCTGCAGGTGGAGAACATAAAGATGACACATTTAACTAGAGCCTCCTCAAACCACAGCATCACTGATGGAATGTGAAATATGGTGCAGTAGGAAACAGGTGTAGTTTCACCCACCATTTGAAACACTGACAATGACACAGCGAAGCTCCGACTGATATGTGGACGCACTGAGAAAACAAAAAAGTTTAATAAACAGGAGTTTTGTTTTATCTCAATGTTACTTATTCGATTATGTTTGAGGTTGCAGCAGATGAGATAAAACAATATAAATACAATGTTTTTGTATCGCAAGCATAGATAAAAAATGAATAAATAAAGAAGTTATTGACTTTCTGACAGTAATATAGTACTCTGATACGATTCTCTAATACAATACACTCGAAAAGGTTATATGGACAGACAGACAGACAGACAGACAGACAGACAGACAGACAGACAGACAGACAGACAGACAGACAGACAGACATCATTTAAATGGATACTGACCCGTTGGCCTGAGCGACAAAGCAGACAGGGTGATGTTCTCCATCCTCTGACTGTGATGGCATCCATCTCAGGATGAACTGTCCCTGTGCTGATCTAGTCAGGATCATGTTGTGGGGTCCGCTGAACAACAGCTCAGAGACCCTACAACACCACCAAAGAAGAGAACATGGTTCAAAAGTCTTAATTTACATCTCCAGACCTTCATACTTAATGACCTAATTTGGTATGTCAGATGTGCAGAAACCCTTTAGACATAGTACACCTAAGGACAACACGTTAGTACCCTGAACGGGCCCATTATCCATGTTCTGCTTTTAAACCTAAAATGAAAATAGAGAAAAAAATCACACCAAATGAAAAGATATGACATATGATATACATTCAGAATGAATGAACTTCATGAACATTAAAAGACACCCCAGGGCAAAAACAAACTCTTCAAATGTCTTCCTTCGGTCCATTGGAAGGAATTCTGAGTTACGGCCAGTGGTGGACAGTTTGTTAGTACATTAGTTCATTTCTAGGAAGGGATTCTTGCAAAATAGGAAATCTACAAGCTCACAACGTGTCTGATATTTTCCAAATGTTTTACGTTTGACTTTTTTTCTTCTTCTTTTTTTTATATTTTGTTGGAAATGTTCAAACTTTAATACAGCAATGCATTTATATCATATACTTTGCGATCTGTACATTTGAGTACTTGAGTATTTACTTGAGTATAAATCACTGGTTACGGCAGACTGGTTGCTACACAAATTGCTACTACAACCGATCCAGGGTTAGGGTGACAGTTACTGACTAAATGAATTCCCACGTCAAGCTATTCCTGTTTGACTCTATAGGCATACTAGGCTACAGTACAAAGAGATCTGAAAGAAGTATATATGGCTGTCATTAGTCAAACTTGCACGTTGTCAGTGGAATTGTGTTGACATGCCCGCATCAGGAACACCATGCACAGAGACAGATTTGAGTGGAATTAAAAACAATCGTTTTTGCTCCAGTTTACTGTCCTCAAACATGATGTCATGTCCCATTAAAACCATCATCTATGATGTCATGTCCCATTAAAACCATCATGTGTGATGTCATGTCCCATTAAAACCATCATGTATGATGTCATGTCCCATTAAAACCATCATGTGTGATGTCATGTCCCATTAAAACCATCATCTATGATGTCATGTCCCATTAAAACCATCATCTATGATGTCATGTCCCATTAAAACCATCATCTCTATGATGTCATGTCCCATTAAAACCATCATCTATGATGTCATGTCCCATTAAAACCATCATCTCTATGATGTCATGTCCCATTAAAACCATCATGTATGATGTCATGTCCCATTAAAACCATCATGTGTGATGTCATGTCCCATTAAAACCATCATCTATGATGTCATGTCCCATTAAAACCATCATGTATGATGTCATGTCCCATTAAAACCATCATGTGTGATGTCATGTCCCATTAAAACCATCATGTGTGATGTCCTGTACCATTAAAACCATCATTTATGATGTCATGTCCCATTAAAACCATCATGTGTGATGTCATGTGTTGTTGTGTAGTGAACTTGTAGATCGGATATTTTCACAATGTTTTCCTCTTTCTTATGTTTTATTTGACAATTTGACCAATTTGGTTTTAAAAAAGTCGTACAAATTGTAACTTTAGAATGTGAAGATACCCTGTATACACTGTATGTTGGTTTGTTTACTGTTGAGTGAGAAATCAATGTTGCACATTAAAGGACGACTTCACCCATTTTTAACCTATCTTCATGTAATTGGTCCTCACAATTGTTCATGATAAAATGGTAAAAAAAAACAGGAGACCTGGTTCTGCCAGACCCCTAGTGGTTGAAATCTGAATGGCTGGGTAGGAAAAGAGGGACAGACCGACCGACCGACCGACAGACCGACCGACAAAGCCTCCTGTAGGCCGACCCCCTGGGTCTGGCAAAAACACATCTTATAGGAGGGCTGTGGACACTTCAGAAACGCGCCTACCAGTGACATCATCGTTTGGCAGATGTTTTTTTTCCAACAAGATGTATTGTTTTTTATTTCAATTTTTATTAACACGTCCATTATAGCATGCTAACTTTCCAGGAATGGAAAGCCTGCAGTGGAAAGCCTGCAGTGTCTATTAGCTTGGATTCCCCATTGATGAAGTCACTGGTAGGCAGGTTTCTGAAGTGTCCACAGCCCTCTGAGACACTGAGTGAAAAGACAAAAATAGTACCATGAAGATAGGTTGAAAATGGCTAAAGTGGTCCTTTAAGCTAATCATCTGGGGACCACCAGTTTGGGAACCACTGCTCTTCCTGTCACTCTGCTGTTCAGCTTAATGAGAGATTAAAACTGAGATGTAAAATATGATAAAACTAGAGGATGTGCTCCTCGGAGCACAGGTCTCCGCCAGGAGATGCATTTCATCTTGTGCTGTGATTGGCTACCGAGATGCATTTCGTCATGCATCTTGGTAGCCAATCACAGCACGTCCTGCTGGTGACAGACGGACACACACACATACACACACACACACACACACACACACACACACACACACACACACACACACACACACACACACACACACACACACACACACACACACACACACACACACACACGGACGGACGGACAGGGGGTAAAACATACTCTCCCCCATACCTTCGGCCTGGCGGAGACTAGACTAAATCAATAATGATATTTATGGTTATAATTAGTATGTTAATGTTAGTAATGAGCATAAGAACAAAAGAGAAGTGTATTATGTTACCGTAGTGAAGGTATGATGGTGGTCTGAGGAGACCTGTTGACTTTCAAAGTGTCAGATCTGGTATAGAGCTCCACATACGTACTAGCCACCGAGTTCACAATGTCATTTTTGTTATTTATCCAGTTACCACCTCGTAACCTGTGGGATATGAGATTATTATTATTTAAAAAAGGGACAGACAACAGTATAATAACACAGTTTATTTCTGTTATCGTTTTTACACTGTGTCAGATGAAGCAATTGTGAAATAAAAATAGGTAAAGAAAGTAAATGTAAAACATGTAGGGGTGCAACAGTTAATTAAACTAACTAGACCATACCCGTCGGAGGATATGAGCACCCAAAGTCAGATTTTGGGGACGCATGCGCTTGTTGCACGCACATGATTTATACATATACGCCAGGGTTTCCGTTAGCCATTTTCCCCGTCGGCCATCTTGGCCGGCAGCGTTCCAAAATACCGGCCAACACACAATTTTACCGGCCACATATTAAATAACATTATTTAACACTTGTGACATTACTATTATGTTTGTTTGCAAAACTACATGTTTAAAAAATAAAGCCAAATGCAGTGTTGTAAACTGAATATTTTATTGAGGGCTACAAAATGAAATTACAGAATACTTTGTTGCCTCAAACTATTAATTAGACGGAGTCGGTCCTATGAACGAAATGAGCTGCAGCTGCTGCCAGAATAATAGCAAACAAAAATAGCAGTCTTATTGCAGGGCTAAAATAGCCAAAATTAGACTGAGATTAAATGGATAAAACAATGCAGTCAGTTTTAAAAAAGAAAGAAAAGACTAGCCTTAATTAATGCGGCCTTTAGCAGGCCTAGATTGATAGGCATATTTAACTGAAACAAAGTAGGCTATTGCCAAAAATAGACTGAGATTAAATGGATAAAACAATAACAAATTATTGCACATTGCACATTAAATCAAATTAGCGAAATGAACACAACTGTTGCAGTCAGTTAAAAAAGGCGAGACGCCCAATTAATGCGTTAAAGGCCTAGATTGATAGGCAATAGGCATATTTAACTAAAACAAAGTAGGCTATTGCACCTTTACATTGTATTAAGCAAATATAACAGAAAATAAATACGGTGCGTCTGTTGCTGTTTTCAAATTGTTTAGCCGCTGGTGCGTGGTGCTGCTCTATATAGGCCTATTTGCGACGTGATTTTGCGGCTGTGAAATGCGCTGCTGCCTTTGCGAAGTTGAACGTTTCCAAGTCTTTAGTGCAGCTAGAAATACGCATCAAACGAGTCACCTTTTCTTCAAGAAGCCGGCTTCTCATCAGCGTTTTTATCCTATTCTGTAGGGAAAATCCCTTTCCGCTGGAACGCTTGACACAGGGATGGTGCATGCAATCTTTGCGAGTTTAGCCCAATCGGGGTACATGTCGCCCAGGTCCTTGATAAGCGCCTGGCAGCCTGTGGTGAACCTTAATCCACCGTATGCACTGAGTGCTGTCATCATTGGCACCGCGTCTCTGCGCGCATCTGAGGCGCAGATAAAAGGTGTGACAGTCTGTCCCTCTGCCTGAGTCTCTTCTCCATAGTGCTCCAGGAGCTGATCGATGGCTGGCTCTGCATAGTCTTGAAACTCTGTAAAGATGTTTTTTTCTCAATTAGCCAATTGCTTTTAGCGCATTCATTGCCTTCTATATCATGCACTAGAACTTGAAATTGAACATGAACTATTTTTTAGGAGAATAGCCTGACTGACGAGTGCGATAGGCTGTAGCCTGTTGGGCAAAATTATACGGTTTTAAATGCACACCAAATGCAAATATGAATGAAATAATGACTCACCCTGGCTGCTGCGCGGGTATCTGGTAGGATTTAACAAGACATCAAAGCAGTTGATGATATCCAGGTCGTTTTCGGGGAATCGTTCCTTCAAAGCATCGCTCAGGTGCTGAATGTACTTCTCTCTGACAGAGTCAAATCCGCGAGTGAACTTCTGATCTGTCTGTGTGAGTTTAATATCCTTGAAGACACCATCAGAAGCACCTTCATTAAACATCTGTTCTTCTTGGCCCGGGCTCTCTTTTAGCTGTGTTAGTGCTGCTATGGAGGCTTGTACCATTGGTCTGATGGTGGCTAAATTCACATCTTCTTTTTGAAAGACCAAATTCAGCTTTGTCATGACTGGGAGCACGTCACATAACATGTGGGTCATTGCAATGAAGTGATATCACTGGATTTGATTCTGTATCCCACGGGCTTGTGGATTTCCCCCATCTGCCTCTTCAGTTAGTTCCATCACCAGCGCAGGCCAGTTCTTTTTTATGGCATTAACTGCCCTGTCCAGTGACAACCAGCGGACTGCACAGTGGTGTTTTAAACTTGTCATGTCCTCGTCGCTTAAGTTGGCACTAAGTTGACGGAGTCGGTTTGTTCTGCTGGCGGAGTGCTTATAAAATGAATAAACCGAGTTCACAGTGCGTTTGTAGTTAGCGACCTTCTCCACCGCTTTTCATGCGTCTACCGCAGCCAGTGCACAACGGTGAGCTACGCAGTGAACTTGAATGGAGAAGGGACTTTTCTTTTTCAGCAGCACGTCAACTCCACCACGCTTCCCAGTGATCACACTAGCCCCGTCTGATCCCAGACTTGTCACACGAGTGATGTGGACACCTCGCTCCTGCAGCGCTTCCACCACTTTGTCAAAGACACACTGCGCTGTCCCATCCTGTATATCATAGTTGCCAAGGAAACACAAACACGCTGTACAAACCACGCATACGCTCACTTTGAAAAGTCTGGTGTAGATCGGCCGTTAAACAGAGGTTCGGAAAAGGGCTATCAACCACGAATTTAAGTGTAAAAACGGGCGACGGTGTTCCGTGCACATGCTGATGGTCAATGGCTGTGTGCAAATACTGATCAATTGCTCCAGGCACTGAGGAGAACCGGGCAGAAGAGCACGCACACACAGAGCTACAGACGCACACACAGAGCCACAGAGCTTTGTACACACACACACACACACACACACACACACACACACACACACACACACACACACACACACACAGATCCGTAAGAATGTTTTCTGTGTACACTCGCGTAAATTGTCCTTTAAGTTTAAAGGGATACTTCACTTTCGGGCCGGGGACACATTTAAAAAAAATATTAAAAATAAATGAAAAAAGTTATGGAAAATTCATGGCCCCCTCACGCATTAGTAGGACACTGCGTGTCGTGAGGGGGCCATGAATTTTCCATAACTTTTTTCATTTATTTTTAATATTTTTTTTAAATGTGTCCCCGGCCCGAAAGTGAAGTATCCCTTTAAGCACGTTGTCTGTGTGTGTGTGCGCTTTCTGCATGAGACAGAGGTGATGAGTTGGTGTCACATTCGCTCTGTGTGGAATTACTGGTCTACCTTAAGTCAGTCTGTTTACGGCGTGACATTGTGTGTTATGTAATGGTGGCAAAGCTTCCCCCCCGCCCGGCCACACACACACAGATCCGTAATAATGTTTTCTGTGTTTACGCGCGTAAATGAAAGTCCTTTAAGTTTAAGCACGTTGTCTGTGGTGTGTGTGTGTGCGCTTGAGGCAGGCGGCAACAACACTGGAACAGAGTGGGTGTGTGGATTCGACGCATGCGCAGTTTGATCTGCCGTTGTTTTTTAAAACGCTAATAGACAGCTGAGATTTGATGAAATACACAGTTGCGTTCAGATCGTAATGGTCAATGGCTGTGTGCAAATTCAGATCAATTGCTCCAGCCAGTGGGGAGAACTGGGCACACAGTTTTGCTCTCACGACAGTCGGTCGGTCGGTCGACCACAGAGGTTTGTCAAATTATAGGAGGATAAAATAAATCAATTAATAAACTATCCCTATTTTGGGCTTTTGCTTACAGACAAAAAGTGTTTTTTTAATAGAAAAAATAGCCGATCTACAAGCCCACAACGTGTCGCATCACGACGCGTTATGAGCTTTCACTATTCTTTCACGACACACGCACACGCACACACACACACACACACACACACACACGCATACACGCATATGCACACACGCACGCACAAATGCGCATGCACACGCGGCGCACGCACACACTTATTTCCTAATACATAGCCTATATATATTATAGCATTTAACAGATTAAAAACTACTAGTTTGTGGTTTGTCCCAATAAATCAAAAAACTTACATATTTTCAAAATGTTTAAAATATGCACTTGTGGTTCTTCGTCTAAACTCTTCCAATTATTATTAAAAAATCAATAGAATAAATGTTTAGAAAATCTTTAGTTTCAGCCCTACATATATATGATTACAGCTAAGCAGTCAACACATAAATGTCCTGCTAGTTGCCACATGACACATCAATGGACAACCTGTGATCTTTCAATTATAACCACTTGACCAGCTCCTCTTATTTAGCTGAGTCATGGCAGGCTGGAGATTTAAATACCAATTAAATGACCTACTGTGTAAATCATTAAAATGGTATTTAAAGTGTCATTGTTTTTGTTGTGTCATAGTGAATCTCTCTTCACTCACAGCATAACGAAGAAGTACATGGGAACCAGTCGAGTCATGATTCCTTCTCGTTGACACCACTCTGTGGTGTTCTGCACCGTGTTTACCTCCAGTACGGGTCTCAATGCCACAGTTCCCGCTACACTCCAATGTGTATGAATCTGTGCATGATGTGAAGGCTGTCTTAAAGCGCAAAACCACCTGTAATTATGAGATAATGATATAAAATGTATACATTACATGACTTTGATCCTGTCTCTGTTTACAATAGGTGGATACGGACACAGAGGTTTGTAAATTAATTTAAAATTAACAATTTCTGTCAAGTGTAGCCGTGTAATGTGTAATGATGATGATGATGATGATAATAAAAATAGTAATGATGATAATAATAATAATAATATTTTTTATTATCTAGATTACATAACAATTAGATTCATTACAGAATATGGATTTAGTTTTGGGAATTGCAAATTACATTGATGTTAATCAATATAATTTGAGACAGACACCCTGTTCCAAGGTTATTATAGTTTTGCACTTTTTGTTTTTAAAGAGGGTTTGCTATTTAGAATAGTTGTTATTTTTAGAAAAGCAGTGGTGGAAAGTAACTAAGTACATTTACTTAAGTACTGTACTTAAGTACAATGTTGAGGTACTTTTACTTTATTGGAGTATTTCCGGTTCGGGAGGGGTCCCTGACCCGATTTTATTTTGTCTCAATAAAAGTAATTTTACACTAATGTGACTCGCGCTCACGGCTCGCTTGTAAATGTTGGGGGTCCTTGACATGAAAATCCTCCTCAGAGTTGATACAGCTCTCGCTGGCCGGTCCGTGCTGGCTGGGGACAGACTGATGAAGGGGAGAAATAGAGAGAGAAAAACTTTGCTGGACTGTCACAGCTTGTTTCTAAACAAACTGTTCATTTTAGCCGATAAATATGTCACGTATAGTTGTTCAATATTAATTAATATTATACAGCCTCTTTGTTTTCAAGGGACACCCTTGGGAGACCCACAGCGCAAAAAGACAAAAGCTATTTTTATCATTTCAAAACATAAGTATAAACAAACTGCTTCACTTGAACAATGTTGGTGTAATGTTTTATATACACAGATTCCGCGGTGGTCGGATTGGCTCTCCACTCTCCTTTGTCCCCAGTGTGTGTGTGTGTGTGTGTGTGTGTGTGTGTGTGTGTGTGTGTGTGTGTGTGTGTGTGTGTGTGTGTGTGTGTGTGTGTGTGTGTGTGTGTGTGTGTGTGTGTGTGTGTGGGTTGGGGCTGGAGAAGTCCAGGTCATTAAGCAGTGTGTAGGCAACAGTACAGCCAGCAGCACTACTGGAAGTGGAACGGATGGTTAAACTAGAAAAAGTGCTCCTCGGAGCACAGGTCTCCGCCAGGTCAGGTACGTTATTGTGGCCTCCTGGTGGCGCTATAATAGGCCAATGTGAAAAGGGTGCCATTTGTTCAGGGGCTTTTCACTGCAATCGGACACTGCATTCGTGATTTGAGGCATTTTGTTCCAAAAATGTGTTTTGCAAAATTAGACCTGCTGGTGGCGCTATAACAGGCCAATGTGAAAAGGGTGGCATTTCTTCCTCGGCCTAATAGAAACGTGCGTGTGAAATTTCACGGAAATCGCAAGCTGCGTTCATGATTTGAGGCATTTTGTTCAAAACGGACCAATCCTGCAAACTTTGGAAGCCAATCTTAGGCAATCAGGATGGAATATGGGAAATCAGAAAAATCTTTGTTGATCACATGACTATAGAGATACTATGTACCCATTTGTGTGATGTTTGGACAAAATCTGTATGAGTAGTATCGATAAATGTGTTTTGCACATATCGGCCTCCTGGTGGCGCTATAACTGGCCAATCTGAAAAATTTGTGCCAGAGGTTCTGAATTGGCATCCAGGGAGTGTGCGTGCACAGTTTTGTAGCGGCCTGGCCAACGGTGCCAGGTATCAGCTGCTAACGGACGGACAGGACGGACGGACACGCGGACGGACGGACACGCGGACGGACAGGGAGTAAAACATACTCTCTCGCCATGCCTTTCGGCCTGGCGGAGACAATTAATGCCTGGATATTGTGAACGCTATGGAGGTTTTCCCTTTCTAGTGATACGTTGTGTTTATGAATGGTCACTAGACAGAGATTTAAAAGGTGTTTGTTCCTCCTGGAAGTCTCTTACAAACTACTGCAGTTTTCCCTGGCTTCACTGCTGACAGAATGAACTTGAAGCTGGAATGAGGAAACAATGCGGAACGGCAAACCGAGTTCCTGATGTGACAACATCTCGGCTAACCCACCGAACAGACGAAATTAGGACGGCTACCGCACACCTGAACCTTTGAATGACATCATATTATAGTCTGGACCAAGCAGAACCTCTGAATGACATCATATTGTAGTCTGGACCAAGCAGAGGCAAATTTATTTAGGCTCTAAAAGTGTAGTATGCGTCAACCTTTAGTTTTAGTTTAGTTTTCATTTATTTTAGTATTCATTTTATTTTGTATATCGTAATATGGGGTAATCAGGGGCGAGATTCAAAACGTTCAGAATGATAGTGAAAATATCACATCTAATCTCCCAACGCATCTCGATGTGACACGTTGTGAGATTGTAGATCGACTATTTTCACTATTAGTGAAGCTTTGTGGCACAGGGCTTTAACAGGGCTTAAAGCTGGCACAGCTTATGAAGTTTTTCATGATTTTAGTTAGTTTTAGTTATTTTTTTCAACACAATACAGTTCAGTTAGTTTGTTCTTAATAAAGCCTAGTTTTTATTTCAGTTTCCTAAAATGTTTTTTTGTTGGTTGTTTTATTCTAGTTTTCATTATTTCATTAGTTTAATTAACTATAATAATTTTGCCCTGTACCTACCATCATAGATCCATTGGCGTACGTGTCCTTTGGTTCATAGGTCATGACAGTTCCATAAAAGTTGTTCTGTTGGGCTCCTCCATGCTGGGCCCCACAGAGCAACAGCAACACGACTGGTATTGAAGAGAGACTCATGGTTTACTGTGGGAGTGTAATCTACCATCAGGTTTTATACATACACACACACACACACGCACGCACACACACACACACACACACACACACACACACATGCGCCACACACACATTCCAAACATTTGGAATATTTTAATCTGACAGTGCAGCAAGATCATAACCTGGTATGAGGAAATTAAATGCTTCTCTGGAAAGGATAATGCAGGTAACGCCTCACAACACTGTGTTCACTTGTGTGTACACATGATCAAACTTTAACGTCTGTATTCATATTCGGTCTGTCTGTCTGTCTGTCAGTCAAACTGTGCCTGCCTGTGTAGATCAAAGATTTCATATATTCATGGCATTTTATATGATCGTCCGACCCTTTCAGATATGGTGATTTACAGTATTTAATCCAATTAAAAATTATACTGTTCTTTACAGCGTACAATTAACCTAATTGTAATATGTCTGTGAAGATACAATTCAAGCCTGTTTGGTAACATGGAATACAATTTAAATCCACCTGCTCTCTATTTTTAAGAATCAAGGTGTCTCTATCTTCCCCTATAGGTGGAGTTCACTACTTCAATTACCTCATGTTTACACATGATGATGAACCCACTGGAGCAGCTCAGACTACTTTGAGCTTTTTCATTAAAGACCTCGTAAAATAGCTTTTATCGTCATTTTATTTAGAAGTTTCAGTCTGAAACGGCGTCTCAACCAATCAGAAGGTCCAGTCCCCTCAGGCTATGGAACGCTGGGATCTTACTCACAGCAGATGTGCAGCAGCAGGCTAGTGTTTGTGTAGCCTGTGGTTCAAGCTGCACACAGGAGAGAGAGACAACCAGTGCAGGGCCGGTGCTAGGCAATTTGGCGTCCTAGGCAAAAAAAATCCTGGCACCCCCCCCCCCCCCCCACCGCGCCACCCTTTTCTGCCACAGCACCACCTAGAGCCTGCCCCCCCCCCCCCCCCCCCCCCCCCTAGTGGTGCCCTAGGCAACTGCCTACTCTGCCTAATGGGCGCGCCGGGCCTGAACCAGTGTGAAGCATGTTTGTTACTGCGTTGCTTATTTCTAACTTAAAATGTTTTCAGATTAAGTTTAAAATGAGTAATACACCGTCTGGATGCTCTCTTGAATGAGATTCAAAACGGAGTAGCTCTGTTAAAAGCAGGTGTGGGTGGAGGAACGTGCAGCTATGGGAATCACACTGGTCAATGAAATCAAGATTCATAATTATTCATAAGGGTCTGTCGATGTCATCACGCGGTACGTTTTCGTTTGCCTGTTAGTAATTAAGATTGTCCTTTTACGATTGTTTCCAGTTTTTTTGGCATATTGTTAGGTATGGACATAGTGGCCCTCATTTATCAAAGTTGCGTAGACAAAAAAAAGGGTGTACGACGAGATCGCCGTAATTGTCTGCATTTATATTGTGACTTTGACTTGAGTGTACGGCCCGCTCAGATCTCACGTCGAGGGTCTGAGGACGTGTAGACTTTGGCTACACCTGTTTGTTCCATCGTAGTAGACCTGCGGAGCAGCATTGTCTGACCATCTGACAGGCATCTAAACATAATGTACTGTATTTACTCCAAAAAGGTATAGCTATAAAACAAAAAAATAATACATGTGAAAAATATACATTTCGTAACGGCATACATCGACGATGTGTCATATGAAAGTGGTACGATATTTCCAAGTGTCCAAACAATTAAAATCGAGCAATTGAAAATAATATAACATATTTACCATGTTTAATCATTAATCATTCAGCCATTTAAACAGTGCTTTACTGGCTCTGTGTGAAGACATGAGCGCATACATGCGAGAGGATTTTGGAGACCGCTGGCCGCTGCGCTGGAATATTTCCATGACACGGAGAGAGAAGTCTCCCAACTTTGGTAACCTACAGTAGGCTACGTCTTTCTGGAGATGTGCAACCTCGTTTAAGGATAACCCGACCCTCGAATGCCTCGGTGCCCAGCGCAAGTCATCTTCATTGTGGGTTTTGGCCACGGGACCGCAGCGGGTATAACCAGCCCACCACACACCAGCCTGCATCCATTAATGTTTACGCACTCATCAGTTACTCCATAAACGTTCATATGATGACAGCCCCAGGCTATCTATCTCTCATAAACGTGGTGTCAGCCACGGACCACAGGAAGACGCAGGACTCCTTTATTTTTCAAAACAGCAGAGTGTGCGCATCTCCACTATCAGTGTGCACTGCTCGGGGGTTAAATTAAAACCCACGCTTATTCCAATCATGACGATGTGATTGGTGTCATTCAGCAACGTAGGCCTACGGGAAACAGACTATTTATTATTTAATTCATGAATATAGGATATATCTTTAGTTATGTCTAGAATTTAATAAAAGCTGCCTGGACCGCTGGCGTAGCGGTCCAGACAGCGCGTTGCGGGTTTGAGTCCCGATCCCGACAGCCTTTGCTGCATGTCACCCCCCATCTCTCCCCATTTCCTGTCAGCCTATACTATCCTATCCTATCATTAAAGGCATAAAAGCCCAAAAAGACTGCATTCTTCTGACATTGTGACACTTAGTTGACTGGACTATAGTTCACTTGACTGGACGTTAAGAATGTGGTCGTATTTTTGTTTAATTTGTGTTTGATGTTCTTAAGAAGTTCTTATTGGACATGTCTGTGTCAGGAATCGTGTCTGTGCCCTGTGTATGCAAATAGCATGTGCCATGCCAGATGCCACATATATGATAGGAGTGTGTGCTGTGTACAGTAGCTGTGTGTGAATCCACGGAGATGATTGGTGGGGTAACTTCACATGACTGAGAAGTTCCTCTTCTTGGCCGTATTCCGTTTCTTCATGTCGAAAAACAGGTGGGGCGAGGCTCCGTCACATTTATCAACAGCGGGCGGCATAGGCAATTTTAGCCTGTCAGGAGGGGGGGGGCAAGATTTTGTCATGGGGGGAGCTTCAAAACATGTATATCCAGTCATTTTGGAACATAAACAAAAAGTTGAAGGATAACATTATGTCTGACAATGATGTACTGTGCATGTTCACATCATGTATACTTTACATTACTTAAGACCTTCTCTTTTTTTTTTTACATTTTGGACAAAATAGCTAATTTTACATCAAGGTGCCCAGATGTCCCTAGTGCCCACTTATCCTGTATCCTCTGTAAATAGCAGGTGGGCTGGACTCACCGATCAACAAATTGTCAAGAGACAACACTATTAATCTACACTACAGTCATCAGTATGGATAATACGGTGCAAATACATCATCTTATATTATGAACACTGAATAAAAACAGTACTCCATCTGCAAAGTAGCCTACTTAAGCCAATAAAACAATTAGGCTAAACTGGCAGACAGTTGCAAAGTAAGCAAAATAAAACAATATCACTAATAATGTAACATTCCATGTAGGCAGGGGTCATCACCATGGCAGCTCGTGATGGACATTTTCAGTAATATTTCATTTTTGCCACGGACATGCAAAATAATAATTTTACCAAAAACACATTGGCCTAGCCCTAAATGTATACTAATGGACTCCTAATATGTCATAGGGTCTATTCCAATGTGCTGCACATAACACAACACGCATTAACTACTGAGCCACTTGACCACCAAAAACAAGCCTAGTTATTTTGGATAATAATAATTGAGTCTAATTAGTAGGCTACAGACAGTGCTTCCATCGCAAAAGGGACACTTAGCTGCAAAGGTGAGTGGGTGTGTATTATACATCATATGGCTATTATAGAGATTGCTGGCTTTTCAAAGGACAGTGTTACTTGAGTACAGAAGGAGATCAAATCAAGTTCTACCAGCTAAACCAGTGGTTTGGTTTGGCAAGGTACGGTAGCTAGTTGTGGATTCCATTAAGGTGATCAGGTATTCTGCTGTTGATGGGAAAGTCCAAGGCATGCAAATGTAACAATGTAAAAAAAAAAAGACACACGGCAAGCTACACTTGATATGATTTATTAGACGTAATAATGACATGTTAAATGCTTCTCACGGAAACGTCAAGCATAAAATGCCAATGGAACACTGGAACAAGGAAACTTGAGAGACAAAAAAGATATGTAGGCCAACATGACGAGTGATTAATTAAGGGCATGCCAGGATTGAATGCAGTAACACTAGTTTAATGCGAAGGCACCTAACTGTCATGAATGATCTTTATCTGCTTGACTTAGTACACATACATGTGGTGAATCACTCATCTAAGTAAGCATAACATAAATCAATCTGTGCGTAAACAACCTTTACTGGGTGACAAATATGTGCCATCGTTAAGAGAAAACATTAGTTCTAAATACACAAGGCCTGTTTTAATCTATGACGCACATAGTGTAATGACTAATCAATTTATTAGTATTTAACCCTCGTAGGGTCCTCGGGTCCTTTTAACCCGGTTTAACATTTTCAACATGAATTAAAAGTATGTACAGAATTTTTGTTCTCTATGAAACTTCTTCTATTTGCCTTATTTACTGTACTAAACATGTGACATGAAAATGAAAATTTTCGGGTCAAAGTGACCCGAAGGCCCTGGGTGTGACTAAAACACGAAGACCCTACGAGGGTTATTATATTATAATTTTTTAACAGATACAATACATGAATTGTAGGGCAAGAAATTAAGTTGATTTCAGAGGTGAGCGTTTAATGCGAAGGCACCTAACTTTGAT
Organism: Gymnoscopelus braueri; assembly: GCF_963280865.1. Taxonomy (NCBI): domain Eukaryota; kingdom Metazoa; phylum Chordata; class Actinopteri; order Myctophiformes; family Myctophidae; genus Gymnoscopelus; species Gymnoscopelus braueri. The sequence goes on along the minus strand of NC_137620.1, from coordinate 10,380,285 downwards.
CAGAGGTGAGCTAACTTTTAGGTTGAAGAAGGACCCAGGCTGTGGATGGATGGTGTCCATGGATTATGATTGTTGAGTGTTATTGTCACAGTTCGGGCTTCGCCTCTCCTCCGGCCCCGCCCCCCCCTCTCGTCACTAACTTTGTGCCTGTTTGTGAGTCAGTTTTGAGCCTTTGATTGTCCGCGGCTCTCGCGGCTGGTGGCCCTTGTGCCTAATGACTTTGCTTTATAATTCTCTCCCAGCCGGTGCCCTGTGCTTGGACATTGTATTGTTTGGTGTGCTACCTGTCCTGTGTGTTTTCCCTCTATGTTTGAGGGTTCTGTATTGTTCTGTTCCCGTTTACTGAAGTAAAGCCCTTGTTTTCCCGTTATCTCTTTGTCGTGTCCTGCGTTTGGGTCCTACCCTGTTCCACCTAGTCCACACCGTGACAGTTATTATAGTGGTTATTTTCATTAGTGGACACTTTGAAACACTGTCTCAACTAACAACAGCCAGCTTTACTTGTCCAGTTCTGCCCTCCTTTGCCTTGGTAGCAAATAGCTCCTTCTGAACAGAAGACATGCCTTCTGTTTTTGCTGTTCTCCTGCACCATTGTTTCACTATTGTCCCTCGCATGCCGTTGACATTAATTATGTCATTGTCTGACCACACCAAATTGTCTGACCTGTACACAATGCAATTGTGTTCAGGTACCATGTACCATGTGCCTGAACATATTAATGAGCATGTTACTTTACGAGTCACCAAAGTTATTCAAACACATCTTATATGTTTTTACATTATAATGAAGAAAATATTTAGGCAACATTTTTAATTATTTGTCAAAATAAAAAAAAGTGCCACAGACTTGCCACGGACACGCTTGTCCGTGTACGGACACGTTGATGACCTCTGTAGGCCTAAGTGTCACAGCTTGCTTACATGTTATATCCTTCACACATATGTCAGGGTGACAGATATATATATATATATATATATATATATATATATATATATATATAGAGATATATATATATAGAGAGAGAGAGAGAGAGAGAGAGAGAGAGAGAGAGAGAGAGAGAGAGAGAGAGAGAGAGAGAGAGAGAGAGAGAGAGAGAGAGAGAGAGTACCTACCTGGCAGGCTTTCATTTAATACAAATCTATTTACAATGCCTAATGCCACTTCTATACAAACTGGGCTGGCCAATCAAAGGGGAGCCAGAGGAGGGAGAAGAAGAAACAAAAGAGGGACCAGGACCACAGAGTGGTCCAGATTCAAAAACAAGCCGGCCATCCAGACCTGTCTACAGAGGCATGGCTGGCTGCAGCCTGGAAGCAGGAGTGGGGAGTCGGCCGGGCCCACACGCATCCACCATTACATCCAGGACCCGGGAGGCGGCATTAAAGGAGAGGAACTGCCATGCCGGCAATAGACCCTGCTGAACCGCCTGCGAACCGGGGTCGGATGCTTCAAAACATCCATGAGGAAGTGGGGCCTGGCAGACGGAGCAGCATGCGAGTGTGGGGAGCCGGAGCAGACCGCTGAGCACATAATCACAGTCTGTCCCCTGTATAAACCACCCTTGGAGGCTGGCCTCTTTGATGTGGGACCTGAGATGTAGAAGTACATCACACTCATTAACATGGTAAACAACACCCAGGTAGGAACCAGGATACAGTTTCAGTTCACTGTCTGTTGGGTTGCACCGTACGTGCGACCACCAGACCCAGAGTGTCACGCACCTCAGGCTCCAAATAGCCCAGATAAGAACTTGTGAGTGGTCCAGCAGAGCGAGGTGGCTCAACCCGAACAGGTACAACCACTTCGCTAAAAGGTGGGACAGTAGCATTAACAGACACAGATATGTTACAACACTCTGGTATGAAATCATTGGCATGCATGAGAGGCACTTAAAAATCTCCAAGGCGAAGTAGTCCCTGACCAGCGTCCAAAACAGCATGGTTCAGCAGTATGTAATCAAACCCCAACAGAACAGCTTGTGTTGCCCCCCGTACCACATGAACAACCTGCTCCCAGTGTCCACCACCCAACCGTAAGGGAAGAGTCATGAAGTGTCCAGTAATTGTCCATTCATTGCACGGGCAAAGCTGTACTGCCTACTCAACACATGTCTACTTAGGGTTCATGGACATGAACTCTTCAGAAATCAGTGAAACACTGGAACCAGTGCACGACCGTTTAACATATAGGCTGCACACTTGGACTCACCCACAGCACATGAGTCTGTTGTCTAACCTGGAGCTGCTGCTGCTGAGGTGTCACATTGACCCTGGGGTGGTGAAACTGGCATCCGGGTCCCAACGCCAGCTCCTCGAAGTTTCCCTGCTGCCGTCCCCACGGGGATGGAGATGGTGACAGCCAGGAGGGAGATAGGAACCTCACTCCTCACCTCGGCTGCCGACGCTCCGTGACGCGTCGCTCCCGAGGCTTCTTGTCGTCTGATCGGTGTGGCGAGAAGTCAGCTCGGGTCCCCCGCTCTCGTAGAGACCACTCCCTGGCGCTGTAACCTCTCTGCAGCCCACGTTGTGGAGAACGGCCCCTCGTGCGGTCCTCCCTCTGGTGGCTCCCGACCGTAGACCTGCAGCCAAACCTGCCACATTCACAGGGCGGCCAGTCCTCGCGGGGCAGGGTGCCCCACCTGCCTTCCTCGGTCCTGTGGCTACGTGCTCTCAGCTCCCTCACCTCAGTCTGTAAGTTTTGAGATTATTGAGATTACCCACAACAGCAGGATGTGGGAGACCATAGGGCGACACAGGTGGCGGACCCCAGCACAGCTTGTTGTGCACGCTCACAGCGGCTTGGTATTATCAACACCTCGTCCATGTCAGTCGCCCCCTGTTCATGGCACTTACCTCGGAGAGCAGGATCCAGCCCAGCAAGAAAACGCCAGAATTCCATTCTGTGCAACCAGGTCATATTCAGGAAATGCCTCTGCCACGAGCCTGGAAATATCCGGCCGTGAACATTCCTGCGGAAAATACAGCAGGAATTGTTTCATCCCAGGAATTGTTTCAGCTTCTCCTTCACACGTCCATAATCACCTTGTACATGTCCAGGGAAACTGCTCCACAACAGGAAAGCTGCCCCGCGGACGACCCCCCCCCCCCCTCGTCTGAGTGCTTTTTTTTAATGATTTTTAGCAGCCTTTACTTGGTTGTCACTTCTCTGAATTGCTTATGGTCTTTCTGTCTTGTTCATTCAATATGTATTTTCCAAACAGTACTCCCGTAATTTGAGTGTGTGTGTGTGTGTGTGTGTGTGTGTGTGTGTGTGTGTGTGTGTGAGTGTGAGTGTGTGTGTGTGTGTGTGTGTGCTTTTGTATTTGCACGTGTTTGTGTTGGCTCGTGTGTGTGTGTGTGTGTGTGTGCTTGCTTGTAAAAAGTCCAGTAATCAAAGTTTACTTGAGTAAAAGTACAAAAGTATTGGCATCAACATATACTTAAAAAAGTACCAAAAGTAAAAGTACAAATTATGGAGAATGACCAAGGTATCATTATGTATGACACGTATTAACATCTTTTGAAAATAGCAGATCTATACAAGCTTACAACGCGTCACATCGCAACGTGTTGTGAGCTTGTAGATCTGCTATTTTCAAATAGCCAAAGTTTAAATAGGGCTGAAGTGGTTAATGTATGTTTTGTAAGAATAATCAAAATCTACAAAGTAACTAGTAACTAAAGTTTTCAAATAATTGTAGTAAAGGTACAATAATTGTCTCTGAGATGTAGTGGAGTAGAAGTAAAAGAAATTTGGAAATACTCCAGTAAAGTAAAAGTACCTCAAAAAAGTACAGTACCTGAGAACATGTTAGTGTTAGTTACTTTCCACCACTGTTTAAATGACATGACACCTCATGAAAACTTCACCAGTTGTCTATGAGTAAATGGCTCTCCCTAGTGGCTGCTCCATGAACTACACTGGTTCTGTGTTTCAGCCAAGATAAACAATGGAAAGAAAGACCTGACATCTCTGATTTACTTTCTGTATGTGTGTGACAAAGGTGGCCGCCTCTTTAGGAGACCAGAAGTAGGTTGTGAGTCTATTAATTCCAATGGGAGAGTGAATACAGCTTCTGACCCATTCATTAGCCCCATGGTCACTGAACTAAATATTGGACCCATTCTTCACAAGCCACACATTTTCCTAACATTCTGAAATTAAAGAAAATGGAAAGAATATCATACTGAAATAAACCCTGAAATAAATAAATCAGGCAATACATGAATACATTTAAATAGAAACATATAGTACATGAGTCAGTTATGGTTGATCAAGTTGCCTGGCTGAGGTGTCTCTGGTGTTTGACCATAAAAAACCCTCAAAACCGGTGTCACTGGTAATATGTCCCATCTCTACTGTCATGTCTGTCCGAAATCAAACACTGGATGTCCCAAAACTCTCTCCAGCTCAACGAAGCAAAATCTGAAATAATTGTATTCAGCCCCCAAAACACCACTCACCCTTTCCACTCTGAACTTGGCACACTGTTCTCCAATCTAACCCCTGCAGCCCGTAACCTGGGCGTGATGTTCAACTCTAACCTCTCCTTCAACCTACAGGTAACAAAAACTGTCCAATCGTGTTATTTTCAACTAAGGAATATCGCCAAAATTAAATCTTTCCTGTCAGTTGCGGACCTTGAAAAATTAATTCATGCCTTCATTTCTTCAAATAAAAAAAAATAAAGTTTTATCCCGCCTTCAATTCGGTCAGAACTCTGCCGCTAGGCTTTTTTTTTTTTTTAGTAATCTTTTTATTGTTTTTCAGAGTCATCAATGTCAATCAGCATTTTATACATATGTGGTCGTGGTTTTCCATGTTACATATTATTGTAGCATTTAGAAAATTATAATAATAATAATCAGAAATGTCAGGGGGAGAAAAAAAAGAATAAAGTAAATAAATAAAATAAAATGAAAATAAAAAAATAAAGTAAAAAATAAATATATATATATATACATATACACACACATATACCAACATATACATACGTACATACACACCTATATGTACGTACATATACATACACATATAATAATGGTGATAGTGATAATAATAGTCGTAATGTCCAATTTTTCATATTTACAGCATTATATCAGGAGAGAAATTAAACACATTGCTCAGTCTCAGCACAATTCATAATAATTACACTTCCCATAGTATTTACTGGACTTATTAAAGTCATGGTCTCTGAGTTTCTTGCTTGGCGACCATAGAGACCTGTGTATGTCCCGGGTATGGACTGTGTGCTTGCTCAAGTCCTTGCCACCAGCACATAAGATTAGAATCATAATAAACATAGATCGTAAACCATGAACCCCTTCATTCTATTGGTCGGGGGGAATATTTATATATATATATATATATATATATATATATATATATATATATATATATATATATATATATATATATATATTTAAGTAGTTCAAGAAGGGGTTCCAGGAAACATAAAATAGATTTTTTTGACCTCTTAAGGCAAATTTGATTTTTTCCAGTTTAAGGAAGTGCATTATGTCTTTGATCCAACGTAAGTGTGATGGCGGTGTGACTTTTTTCCATTCTAGGAGTATTATGCGTCTTGCAAGCAGAGTTGTGAACGCCATAACATCCAACGTTATTTTGTTTAGGTGATTATTGATAGGTGCAAGCCCAAAGAGTGCGATCAGTGGGCACGGTTCAATGTGCGTTTCGAATATTTCTGAGAATGCTTTAAAAATTTTGGACCAGAAACATGACAGGCTGGGGCATTGCCAGAACATGTGTATAAGTGTTGCTGGAGCAGCCTTACAACGTTCGCAAGTTGCATCGGCGTCTTTATACATTTCCCTCAGTCTCGATTTTGTCCAGTATGTACGATGTAGGAGTTTAAATTGAATCAATGCGTGTTTGGCACAGATGGAAGATGAGTGTACTCTTTCTAGGACTTGTTTCCATTCGACATCAGAGAATCTGTGATCCAGGTCCGTTTCCCATTGGGTTTTTATTTTTGAAATAGATGGACAGTGGAGGTTGAAAATAGATGCGTATATGGTAGATATCTTAGCACTGTTGTCTAATCCCTGTTCTATTATTGTGTCTATAACAGATGCTATTGGTGGGGCTGGAAAGGTGTTGAAATGATGCTGTACAAAATTTCGGACTTGCAAGTACCGGAAAAGGTGTGTGTTAGGAAGTGTATATTTTTCAGATAGCTGAGCAAATGAGGCGAAGGTATTTCTGATGAATAGGTCAAATACTGTAGTTATACCTTTTTCCTTCCAGAGGTAGAAGGCCCTGGCCTCACAGGAGGGCGGGAATAAGTGGTTGTTGTGAATGGTTGTGTATATTGAGGTTGAAAGCAGATGAAAATGTCTTCTGAATTGTATCCAAATCCTGAGTGAGTTTTTAACAACTATGTTAGTGGTGTAGATTTTGATGTTTAAGGGTGGTGGGGAAGACAACAGTGCTGGCAGCGATGATGAATTGCATGAGGAAGTTTCAATTTGTAGCCATGCGGGGTGTTCATTATTGTTTTGTCGATGCAACCAGTATGTCATGTTTCTGATGTTAGCAGACCAATAGTATAGTTGTATGTTTGGAAGTGCAAGACCGCCAAGATTCTTTGGTCTTTGTAGGAGAGCTTTGCGTAGTCGTGGTGTTTTTTTATTCCAAATGTAGGAGGTGATTAGTTGATCTAATGTATTAAAGTAAGATTTGGGTATAAAAACTGGTATAGACTGAAATAAGTGAGTACATTTTGGGAGCAAGTTCATTTTTATAGAGTTTATACGACCCGAGAGAGATAGCGGTAATAGGGACCAGCGTTCAAGATCCTGCTTAGTTTTCTCTAGGAGCACAGCAAAGTTGGCTTTAAAAAGGTCTTTATAGTGACGGGTTACTACTATGCCAAGGTATGTAAATTGATTTGAGACCAGTTTGAATGGTAGGTCCGCAATATTTTGGTTTGAAGTGACTGAGTTAAGTGTAATCATTTCACTTTTCTCTAGGTTTAACTTGTATCCTGAGGCTTTTCCAAAATTTGATATGATATTCAAGATGGGTGGGACAGATTCCGATGGTTCCGAGATATATAGTATGATGTCGTCAGCATATAGTGAAATTTTATGTTCATGACCCCCTCTAAAAACGCCACGCACCCCCTGGTTGTTGCGTATAGCAATGGCCAGAGGTTCAATGGCTACGGCAAACAGCAGTGCGGAGAGTGGACAGCCCTGTCTTGTTCCTCGTTTAAGAGGGAAGTATGCTGACAGTATGTCATTCGATCTGACTGAGGCCAATGGGGCTCTATATATCATTTTGATCCAGGAGATGAAGTTATTTCCGAAGCCAAAATGTTGTAGTGTGCTAAGTAGATAATCCCATTCAATCCGATCGAATGCCTTTTCGGCGTCCATCGAGATGACTACTTCCGGTATAGCTATTAGTGGTTTAGTGTATATGATATTAAACAAACGTCGCAGGTTGGAGAAGGAGAGCCTATTCTTTATAAAGCCTGTTTGGTCTAAGGAGATTATGGACGGCAGTGCAACTTCTAGGCGGCGTGCAAGTACTTTTGCAAGAATCTTATAGTCTACATTCAAGAGTGAAATGGGTCGATATGAGCTGCAATCTAGAGGGTTTTTGTTTTTCTTTAGAATCAATGATATAGTGGCTTGATAGACTGTCTCTGGCAGGGCCAGTGTTTCAAACGAGTGGGAGAACACGTTAGCTAAGAGTGGTGCCAGTCGGCCGTGGAATGTTTTAAAAAATTCCGGAGGAAATCCATCTGGGCCGGGTGCCTTTCCATTTTGTATTGATTTTATGGCCAGTGTAATTTCTGTTACTGTAAAAGGTTCGTCGAGACTAGTTTTCTTTTGGGGATCCAAAACTGGCATTAATAGGTCATTAAAGAAATCATCAAATATAGCAGGGTTATTCAAGGACTCTGATTTATAGAGGTTAGTATAGAAGTCCTTAAACTGGTCGTTTATTTCCTGGGGGTCCGTCAGGATTAGTCCCTCTGGGTTGTGGAGTTGTTGTATCTGATGAGATGCTGCTTGTTGTTTTAGTTGATGGGCTAGGATTTTGCTTGCCTTTTCTCCACTTTCATATACTGCGTGCTGGGATTTCAGCAGCTGTTGTTCTGCGTGGGCAGTAGAGATCAGATCGAACTCCATTTGCAGAGATAGCTTCTCTTTATACAGTGCAGCTGTGGGTGAAGTTGCGTAATCCTGATCAACCTGTTTTAAACGGTCCATAATCTCCCTAGATTTCTGCAGACGCTGTTTATTGAAGTTAGTCGAGTATGAGATTATTTGCCCCCGGAGGTACGCCTTTAAAGTTTCCCAAAGTATAATGGGGGAGATATCGTTTGTCATATTTATGTCTAGGAATAGTTCTATTTGATTTTCAATAAAGTTAATAAAGCTTTGCTCAGCAAGTAATAATGCATTAAGGCGCCAATTCTTGATAGGGCTGTTTCTCTCCGGTATTGTCAACTGGAGCTCCAGAGGTGCGTGATCAGATATAACGATGCTGCCGTAGTTGCAGTCATGAACAAGGGGTAATAGTTTATTGTCAATAAAATAATAATCTATGCGGGAAAAGGAGTGATGTACTGGAGAAAAGAAAGAGTACTGTCGTGTTGCTGGGTTTAACTTCCTCCATACGTCAGAGATACCAAATTGGTCTAAAAAGGATGAGATGAGTCGAGATGCCGAGGATGGTATGTATGGCTTACTTGAGGAACGGTCGAGTGGGGACATGGTAGTGTTAAAGTCGCCACCGAGAATGAGGTGATTTGTATTCAGGTCGGGTAGTAAAGTCAGAAGGTTTTTAATGAAACTACCATCATGCACGTTTGGGGCATATATATTCGCCATAACTACCGGTATGTTGTAAAGTGAGCCAGTGACTATAATATATCTGCCGTTTCTATCTGAGATAGTGTGGGTTGGACTGAAAGGTGTGTTTTTGTTTATTAAGATAGCTGCGCCTCTTGCTTTACTAAGAAAGCTGGAGCTGAAGATCTGTCCCACCCAAGATTTGTGCATACGGTTTTGATGGCCTGGTTTGAGATGAGTCTCCTGTAAAAAAGCGATATTCACCTTGAGCTGCTGTAAATGGGTTAATATTTTATTGCATTTCACTGGGTTATTAAGACCTTTAACATTCCATGAGATTAATTTTACTATTCTTCCCGTGTGGGTTCTGTCACTTGTCATAGTTTAGGGCGGAGGTATATCTTGAGTTGGTAATATGCATGGGGAAAGAAGTGAAAAATAGAAAAAAAGAAAATATATATATATATATGTAGCAAGGTATAGATGGGGTGAAGGAGAAAAAAATAAAATGCATAATAATAAAAAGAAAAAAGAATGAATAGAAAATGCCACAGTTACCACATTCTGCACATGCTGATGTAACTAACAACCCTTTTTTAACCCTCCCCCCTCCCCCCGCTGCCAGGTAACCTAGCCCAGCAGTCCCTAAGTAACTACACTTCCCAATTACTCCTCTAATCTGGGATGTGCTTGTTGTCCCCCCTGTCTCTCCCGACATTCATATTCTGCATTTAGCAGAGACATATGTGAAACTTATTCAAAAATGCTAAAGAAAATAAACCTCATGTTCTTGTGTCCGCCAGGATTCATAGTAAATAAAAATAAAAAAGACCACAGAAGATAATTTAGAGTTGACAAAATATACATATATACATACACACACACGTATACATATACATATATGCACACATATATATACATACACACACATACACATGCACATGGGAAAGAGAAATAACAAACATAAATATGTGAGTCAATGAGGCTTTAGAACTTATACATACTACAGTTGCCCACATGTGTATGTCTGCACCTGCCAGGGTTACAAACACACGCATACAGACCCTCCCCCTTCACACATATACATACAACTCTTCATGCATGTGTGCATATGCATACTCACGTACACATACACACACATGCACGTACACAGCACGTTCACATAACCGAGGAGGTGTGTACAGAGAGCTTGTTTTGCCCTTTCTTTTTCTCTTTTTTCCTCCTCCTCTGCCGCCTGCTTTTAGAACGCTGTCGGGTCGCTGTCCGCGGTGCTGAAACGGCCCCAGCACATTGTTGGTGCCACTTCAGAACCACGGACAGCGCCCGCAGCAGCAGTCAGCACCACGGACAGCGCCCGCAGCAGCAGTCAGATTAGATCTATTTCTTGGGGCGCTAGAAGGTCTACTGCACAGTTAGTGAACTCTGTGAGTTTTTGTCCATCGCTGAAAGTACTTTATTATCAAAACAAAAGATTCATAGAAATCCCAATTATCCTTTTAATATGAGTTCCAGATTTCATTAATTTATTTATAAAAAAGAAATGCTTTGCTGCCTTAAGTTTCGTTGTTTAGGAAGTAATAGTGATAGTTTGCATGATCGTGCGTCCAAACTCAGTTAAACTCGTCTTTAGAACGGCAAGGCGGTGCGGCAGCAAATATTAAAAAAGAAAAAGATAATGAATTGAAATTGGTCTGGCAAGTCCCAAACCAGGGTGTCGTTCGGATACCAGGTCTATAACTAAAACTAAAAAATAAGGCTATTCTACATGCCTAGGTACATTACATTTCTGATCTTAATTTCGTGAGGAGATAATTAATCAGACAGCTTTAAAAAAAGAAAGAAAGGATTAATACCTTTAGCTCTCTCATCATGATTCAGCTAAGTCTACGTTATGCTCTGTAACCATGTGCCTTGGGGCTTAAACTAAAGAGATTGATAGAGACAAAACATAGGCTTGTTAAGAGAGAAAAAGTAAAATTAAGCGGCCAATATAAACGGGGCAACATGGATCAAATTTTGCTGCGCTATTTCTGGTATTCATTCAGTTAAGTAGGCAACAAGAGCAGCAATTCAGAGCAAAAGATGAACATACCGGAGAAAAAAGAATGCGAAAAAAAAAAAAAAAAAAAAGATAATGAATTGAAGTAGGACTGGCGGGTCGCAAGCCAGGGTGTAGTTCGGATATATAACTAAAACTAAAAGTAAGGCTACTCTACATGAGGCCAAAATGCAGCTTTTGCGCTGCGGGTTACCTTCTTTTTTTTCTGTTTTTTTAAATCAAATTACCCCACGGAGACGGCAGTATGCTGTATCCACTTCAAATATGAAGGATAGTTTTGTCCCGTCTACATTAAATTCAGCATGCGCCTTTTAAGGTTATCTTGGCACGAGTTTGTTAGATACTTAAATTAAATCAGGCCCACTTGAGCGGGCAAACTGACAGTATATTAACATCAGTATAAGTTCATCAGTCAATCAAATAATCATTCAACTTAGCTTATGGGCAGATCATCGTTGTCATAGCCATCCTGTGTTTTTCAATCATTTTCGCGTCAGTTCGTTTTCTCTGAGAAAAGTGTCAATATCCTCCTTGGTGCGAAAAGATTTCTTCTCTCCATCATAGTCAAAAAGTAATGTAGATGGGTGGATTATTCCATAGCTGATGCTGTTATCCCTTAGGATGAGTTTGGCCTCGGAGAACAGCTCGTTTCTTTTTTTCAAGAGCGCTGGTGGTATATCAGGGAAGATCTTTATTCTTGAATTCTCAAATGTGAGAATACCCTTTTCTCTGGAGAGCTGCAGTATTTTATGCTTTTCCTGGAGCCGGAGGAATCGGACCCAGACGTTCCGTGGTGGTTGGCCTGCAGATGGGCGTGTGCCTGGGGAGCGGTGCGCCGTCTGTAGTTCGATGCGGTTCGGGAGCGTGGCACCGGTGCCGAAAAGGTTCGGGAAGAATGTCTCAAAAAAGGCCAGTGAATCTGGGCCTTCTCTCCCTTCAGGTAGGCCTTGGATTTTGATATTAAATCTCCTGCTGCGATTCTCAAGGTCAAGGTTCCTCTCATGCAAATATGCAACTTCTTTTTCCAAAGTTTGAAGACGGCCTTCATGTCCTGCAGCGCGGTCCTCCCCGTCACTGATCCTTTGTTCCATGGTTTCCACTCTCGTTGTCAAACTTGTCAGTTTTTTGTCCATGGTCATCATAGCCGTTTGGATTTCATCCACTTTTTTAGCGATTTCATTTGAAACTTCTGTTCCGTCTTTTATCGCCTTCATTAGATCTCCTAAGCTTAGTTCCACAGGACCTGACATGTTTGGGGCGCGGCGTTTCCTTTGTTTTGGTGGTATTTCGGCTCTAGTTTCAGGAGGGCCTTTGCTTCTCAGCCCTTTACTCATTTATCTCCGCTCAAAGATCAGATTATGCATCCGAATAAGCAGAGTAGTCTTAATTCAGTTGAGGTGTCATCCGTCGATTTTTGGGCATTTAAATAAGTTTAAAGTATTGAGTTTGTCGGGAGCTCGGGTTGCGTGCTGCCACTCAGCACGGCATTCTGGGAGTATTGCTAGGCTTTTAACTAATACTTTAACTTTAACTAATACTAAGAAGCGTGTCCATATCACCCCTATACTGACTGCTCTCCACTGGCTACCTGTAAGCGCCAGAAGTGATTTTAAGATTCTTTTAATCACTTTTAAAGCCCTGCATGGACAGGCTCCCAAGTACATTACTGATATGCTGGAGCCCTACAAACCAGAGCATAACCTAAGATCCTCGGACAAGGCTCTATTGGTTGCTCATACGGCAAACCTCGTTACCCGGGGTGAGCGGGCTTTTTAGGTTCGGGCCCCTGCGCTCTGGAACGCCCTCCCAGAGAAGTTGAGGCTAGCTCAATCGGTGCTTTCTTTTAAAACACTCTTGAAAACACACTTGTAGGCTAAATGTTTTTCGCAAGTTTATTTGCTTTTAATTGGTACTTTACTTCTACTGATGCATATTGTTGTATTTGTGTTGTTTTTACTGCTTGGTTGTTTTATTGCTTGTTTTGACATGTCTGTAAAAGCACTTTGTAACTTTGTTTAGAAAAGCGCTATACAAATAAACTCATTATCATTATCATTATCATAAAGCAGAGCACTGTGGCTGCACGGCTCTCATGGTTTTACCCTCGGTCTTGGATGGCAAGACCGCATGGATGGATTGTGGACTGGGCCAATGGGGCCATTGTCCAGGGGCCCTTGTCTACCAAAGGCCCCAGAGGCCCATCAACAATTTACTTAACCACTTGAACCCTAGTGATCCTATTCTGGGGCAAACATTTGGCAAAAAAAAAGCAGTTCTACAAGCTCACAACACGTCACAACGTCGCATGTTCTGAGCTTATAGATCTCCTATTTTTGGCGAAGTGGTTAAAAGTAAATTCATATTTAGATATTAGGTTTACCCACAAATATGTGAGCCCCTCAGCCTACAGTACAAGTCCCGTCCATATACATTAGTTGTCTGACTAACAGAGCTGAAGTATTTTTTTAGATTTAAAATATTTCTTCATACAAATAGATCATTATTTTTTACATACAAATAAATATCATGTAAATACTATAGGTTATAGACTGTAAATCCTATACGATACAATGTCTACGGGTGCTTTCTTGACCCACACATGCCTTGCAACTAAACAGGTCAGAGTGGTGGTGGGGGGGGTACAATATAATTGGTCCAGGGTCCTCCTTGAGTCTTTGTTTGTAAGAGTGTAAGGACAGGGATGAAGCATGATGAACAGGAGGAGACAGTGTTGTTTTTGAACGGCCAAGTCAAACTCCTGACCTTAATCCAACAGAAATGTTGTGGAAGCACCTGAAGTGAGCAGTTCATGTGAGGAAAGCCACCAACATCCCAGAGTTGAAGATGTTCTGCATGAAGGAATGAGCTCCAATTCCATCCAGTCCATGTTTACCACTGATCAACACTTACCACAAACCTTTAGTTGCTGCACAAGGGCTCACACCACATACTGAAAGCAAAGCTTCACATACCTTTGACACTCACAGTCACAGATATGTAATATAGTACAGCGGGTTAACTCTTACTTTCTTTTTTTTTTGCAAATCGTGCACTTTTTGTAAGAAGCGTGACATTTTCAGCATAATTAGGAAATAATATAACATTAATTTTCAGAAGGGGAGGGAAGTCAGATTTGACCTCTGAGGACCGTGAGAGGTCAAATCCAAAATGGCCACTAGTCCAACTAGAACCAAACACAGTAGAAAAATGTTTAAAGTATCATTTCCAACTAAATAGGTGATGCCTTTTCATTTGGTGATTTCATTCGAGATCACCAGATTTCAAGGAAATGCATTTAGGTCGAGGTCAAGGTAAAAATGTGCCCAAAAAAATAGTGCAATGATTTCCTCAGAATCAACAAATGGCAGTGTAACAAACATGGGTGTCTTATACAGGCGACACCAACAATGCACATCTGAAGGGGTTTAGACAATTAATTAATTAACATTCCTCTAGCAGAGGGCAAGGAACTTTATGCAACCAATGGAAGTGGAGTTGTCTGTTCTCCTGATTCTCCTGCTGATTCAAACTTGGCCTGCCTTGCCCCATGTTCACAAGAGGAGGCTGACACTTGTCTGCTTCTGCATGTGGCAGATACTGTGCTAAAGGGGTGTAAGAAGGTGACCATACATACAGTTCATACTGATGTGGTAGTAATGTCTTTGGCTTCATTCCGATGAGCTGTGGGTTGCCTTTGGCGTTTGATCAAGCTTTCGGTACATGAAATGGTTGCCACAATGACTCCAACACATTGTCTGACTCTCCCAGTCTTTCACGCTTTCACCGGGTGTGACACTGTATCTGCATTCGCTGGCAGAGGAAAGGAGACTGCCTGGGAAACTTGGAAGTCATTCCCAGAGGTGAATGAGGCTTTCAGTGAACTCCTACACATGCCAAGTGAGGTCAGTGAAGGATCAATGTTCCTGCTAGAGCGAATTGTGGTGCTCATGTATGACCGAACCAGTGAGTGCACGGAAGTGAATGATGCCAGGAAACAGCTCTTCACACAGAAGTCAAGAACACTAGAGAGCATTCCTCCAACCCAGGCAGCACTCAAGCAACACATCAAGCGCACTTGCTACCAGGCAAACTGTTGGAACCAGGCATTGGTACTGGAACCAGAGATGCCAGAGCCATCTGAATGAGGCTGGACAAAAGAAACAACTGGGTGGCAACCATTTTGGACCACTCTCTCTGAAGCATCCAAATCGTGCCATGAATTAATCCGCTGTCGCTGCACCAAAGAGTGTACTGGACGATGCAAGTGTGCCAAAGCTGCACTCAAATGTACTGCACTGTGCCACTGCCTCTGTTCTGGAGACTGTTAAGTTGTTGTTTTTTTGTCTTGTTTTTCTCTTTCTGTACGCAAGATGTGACAATAAAGAAGCCTTGAACCTTGATTATTGTCATTTACTATTAATTTATTAATATAGACTACCACCATGGGTTTATTCAAATGAATGGGCAACCCCCAACTTAGTTGGAAAGAACGCCTTAAATGTTTTTTTTAAGTATTTAGACATTCAGACCCTGTAAACGGGCGGCCATCTTGGATTTGACCCCTCAGAGGTCAAATTTTACTTCCCTCCCCTTCTGAAAATTAATGTTATATTATTTACTAATTATGCTGAAAGTTTCAGCCTTCTTACAAAAAGTGCACGATCGTATTGTGTGTGTGTGTGTGTGTGTGTGTGTGTGTGTGTGTGTGTGTGTGTGTGTGTGTGTGTGTGTGTGTGTGTGTGTGTGTGTGTGTAGCTCAGTGATAATCCTCTCAAGAGACATAAACAGTGTCTCTCCACAAACATATTCAAGCTGACTGTGTGAAGAATGTGCTTCTAGTGACCCAGAACCTCAACAGAACATCATGGTCTTCCTCACAGTGATGAAGGATCTTCTGGTGAAAGTCTGCTTCAACCCTGAAGAAGGCATTTGTTTGCGGAAACGTTGGTCTTTTTTACTCTGCGTCCTAAATACATTTGTGCACTTTTGTTATAACAGTATGTGCGGCCACTTTTTGTCTTTTGACAATTTACCTTGAGATTATTCTGCCGTGAGCCAGCGCCACTACAAGGACCTGGTGTGCGTAGCATCTTTGTGCACAGTGAAAGTCTGCTTCAAGCCACATCTCTGTGCTCTACACTTCAG
The DNA here is from genome assembly GCF_963280865.1 of Gymnoscopelus braueri. Lineage (NCBI taxonomy): Eukaryota > Metazoa > Chordata > Actinopteri > Myctophiformes > Myctophidae > Gymnoscopelus > Gymnoscopelus braueri. The sequence continues at coordinate 10,364,252 of NC_137620.1, read as the reverse complement.
TGGACAAACGTACACTGTTATAGAAAGGCTTTCACACACACGTCACCACACTATTTTATTGTGCTTGTGTGCATTGTCATATTTATTGGTGAGGATTTCCATTTTCTTGTTAAGTAATATCGAAAAAAGTATCCATAACCATATATTGCCCTATTCTGGGGGCGAACGTTGGGAAAAAATAGCAAATCTAGAAGCTCACAATACGTCACCATGCTTCCGGATCATTTACATTATATTGCAGTAATGTTGTGCTGTGGAATAATGTTTGTGTATCTCACGTTGTTGTGCAGGCCTTTAGAAAGATCAACATGATGCATTTAAACTAAAGTGTTACACTGCAGACCTCAACAGATTCAATATTATATTTTTGTATATGTCATGTACTTTTTTTCTACAATGATGAGGATTAAAAGGTTCAGTTTTCAACTTCATTTAAAATCACTCAATATAGGATAATGTCCTTGGTATTTTGTTTGTCATTTTGATTGATTGAATTCTTCATTAGTCATGAACGTAAACAGCATGGAGGTACAGTATTTTAAGCTAGAAGGACGACAAAAAAGGTTCTGGGGACTTTCCATTGTATTCAATTACAATAGAATTAAATTATGGGTCATTTGTCTTGTGGAATGACCTTAATACAACTTTCAAATGAACAGCATTTTAAAGATGAGAATGTATAACACTATATATATATATATATATATATATATATATATATATATATATATATATATATATATATATATATATATATATATATATATATATATATATATATACTGTATAAAATACCTCAAAAAAATAAATGACAAAACGTTGGTCCTGCTCAAGTTATTTATTGCTGTAAATATTGTTACAAACATGGCTCTGGTGGTGCAGAAATGTAATTGAACTAGCCAGTAAACTAAACTATAGCAATCAATAATGCCATTACTTTTCACAAATATTTTGTTCTATGCAGCTCTTTGGGTCCTGGTCACTCAGTGTCAGAAAATATGTCAAAACTACTGCATGTTCCCATAGCTGTCTTTTGCAAATGGTTTAGTGAATCAAAAACATAACTGACGGAAAACATAATCTCAAGTAATCATTCAGCAAAGTCAAAGTGAAAACTTCTACACACATCATAAACTGAGGGAATAAACTGTAAGGGTTAAAGATGAACATAGGTAAAGTCAAGAACAAAAGTCAAACTTGATCACATATTATATTTTTAATGAACACGTTCCTATTGTGAAAGTCTGGAAAAAGACTAATTGTAGTGAAATATGACTGACATATGACTGGAGGCATGTGGTCTTCATGTGGTTCTGAAAGAGAGAGAGAGAGAGAGAGAGAGAGAGAGAGAGAGAGAGAGAGAGAGAGAGAGAGAGAGAGAGAGAGAGAGAGAGAGAAAAAAGGAACATATTACCCAGTGGTAGTTATCAATATTGTATCTATAAGTGTTGTATTGTCCTGGTTTTATTGACCTAACGAATTAAACTTTATACACTTCTCCAATCTATATCATTCTAAAAAAATCCTTCACTGAAATAGCTGATCTACAACCTCACTATGTGTAGCGACACGTTGTCATGTGTCACAATGATCTGAGGCAGTTAGTGAAGTTAATGAAGTTACTTCATAAAAAATGGGGACGTCCGCTGGCCTAACGGTCCAGGAGCATACCACATAAGCTGGTTATCCAGCATAACAGCGTGTCGCGGGTTCGACTCCCGTTCCCGACGACCTTTGCTGTATGTCTCCCCCCCCCCATCTCTCTCCCCCATTTCCTGTCAGCCTACTGTCCTGTCCAAATAAAGGCATAAAAAAGCCCCAAAAAATGTCTTTAAAAAACTTCATAAAGAATGGTTTTACAAGCATTACTTTATACATCTCATGTAAACAAGGCAGGCGTGACAAACAGCCAGGCCTTGAGGCTTGTGAGGCTCATCAGAGTGAACTGCTAGGCCGTCCGAGTTAACATTCCATGGTGGATGAAGTAAGCTGTTACCTGTTTCAATGATCATATTTTAAGTTTGCAGTGTTGTATTCTCTTTCTCACACTGACACTACAGTAAAACACACACGCACGCACGCACGCACGCACGCACGCACGCACGCACGCACGCACGCACGCACGCACGCACGCACGCACGCACGCACGCACGCATGCACGCATGCACGCACGCACACACGCACACACGCACACACACACACATAATCCCTCTTATAGATGGCTAGCCTCCTGCAGAGAAAAAAAAGGAAGAAGAAAAAAAAACAAGAAAGTCCGCAAACTGTTCTCAAGCTCCAAGAAACTCACTTTTTATTTTTGCAACGTTTCGACCTTCTAGGTCTTCATCAGCCACATATTGGAGCTTGAGAACAGTGTGCGGACTTTCTTCTTTTTTTCCCTTCATTCTTCCCTTGATGTCCAGCACCTGGCCTAAATGCAGGCGTGGGATGTGCACACAATCTTCTCTTTGAACTAGCCTGTAGCAACTCATAATGTAATAACGGCTCATAATGAGCTGATTATTACATTATGAGTTTTTATTACATTTAAATTATTACATTATGAACCGTTATTACATTATGAGCCGTTATTACATTATGAGTTGCTACATAGCCTCCTGCAGAGCCACAATGTAAAGATCCAGTGGTGGTATATATGCACTCATAGAGCGCCTCTTTACCAATCAAATTACTTGACAGAAACCAACTGTTTAAACCTAAATATCTCAACATGATCAAAGAGGTGAACTGGACTCAAGTGCCAACAGGTGGGGGCCAGAATGAGTCAGGACTAGGGTAACCAGAACACTCGCCCCAATACACACTCGCCCCCGTTGTTTTCGCGGACCGCTCACCCACAGCGGTTCTTGTATCTGTTTTCCTGAGGTTAAAGTTAGGAATAAGTTTAGAGTTAGCCATAGTTTTTCTGAGGTTAAGGTTAGGAATAAGGTTAGGTTTAGGCATAGTTTTACTGAGATTACGTTTAGGAATACCTGGTGGCGACCGTTCCGAGGTCGCCGGATTTGACCCGGGGCGTGCGTGTTTTGGGGCGAGCATTCTTGTATTCAGGACTAGCAGGCTAGCAGCAGAATAGTGTAGCTCTAAATGTTTTATGGTGAAGTTTGTGGCGTCCTTACCCGTCACAAGACCCACCACTGCCTGACTCTACTGCTCCTGTCCCAGTGCTGTCCATGGTCTCTGCAGGGTAGGAGGACCTCTCATCCTGGTAAGGTTTGGACCTGAAGGTGAAATCTTTGTCTTTACTTTTGGGCCCTTTGGGCCGGCCTGCCCCGCCCCCTTCTTCTTGGACTTGTTGTGAGCTTTCACTCCTAGCAATGAATGAACCTCTGTACAGAAAATGATACACAATTCAATGAAATTACCCAAACACTATATTAACAATGATTACTATAGGAATTAATAGAAATGTAACACTTCTTTTAACAAAGAAATATCACTTAAACCCTGTGTAAAGTAAATTCGTCAATCTCAACAACAACAGCAATAATAATAATAATACATATTTGTTCTATCTCTTACCATCACTGGGCGCCCCCTGCAGTTCAATGGTGGAGGTTCGGCTCTTCTTTTTAACAAGATCTCCATCAGAGGAGGACTGTTGCTGTTTCTTTTCTGCTGGCAGTAGCACAAATGAAAAGTAACTTAAAAATATATTATAAATGTTATAATATGCACAAAATGTGCACATAATGGGTAAATGTATTTGGGAACATATTGAGAATAGGTGCAATGATAACACGATAAAAACACAAACAATCCAAATGAAATGATAAAAAAGTATGTTTGTGGTGAATAAGTGTTTGTGTGTGTGTGTGTGTGTGTGTGTGTGTGTGTGGGGGGGGGGGGGGGGGATACAGTATCACATCTATTTGCTTCCCCCCTATTTTATACCATGTTGTAGGACACAGTGTCACACAAAAGTAAGAGTAGCATTTCATCCAAAGCATTTTTTTTTTACGTTTAGTGCTGTATTTTACCTGTATGGGTCATCATGTGCTTCTTCAGATTTCCACTGAAGCGCTTCTGACAAACTGTGCAAGTGAAGGGCTTTTCTCCTGTATGACTCCTCATGTGTTGCTTCAGATAACACATTTGAGTAAAGCCTTTGGCACAAACTGTACAAGTGAAGGGCTTTTCCCCTGTATGACTCCTCATGTGTTTCTTCAGATTACACATTTGAGTAAAGCCTTTGGCACAAACTGTACAAGTGAAGGGCTTTTTCCCTGTATGAATCCTCATGTGTGTCTTCAGACTACCCATTTCAGTAAAGCCTTTGGCACAAACTGTACAAGTAAAGGGCTTTTCCCCTGTGTGAATCCTCATGTGTGTCTTCAGATTACACGTTTGAGTAAAGCCTTTGAAACAAACTTTACAAGTAAAGGGCTTTTCCCCTGTGTGGGTCATCATGTGAGTCTTCAGATTACACGTTTGAGCAAAGCCTTTGGCACAAACTGTACAAGGAAATGGCTTTTCCCCTGAATGTGATCTCATGTGTGTCTTCAAAACATCCATTCGAGCAAAGCCCTTGGCACAAACTGAACAAGAAAAGGTCTTTTCCCCAGTGTGAATCGTCATGTGTCGTTTTAGATATCTCATTTGACCAAAGCCTGTGCCACACTCTGTACAATTGAAGCTTGTCTTCGCTGTGTGAATCCTCATGGATGGAGTTTGGGTGATTTCAGGTCCTGGGACAGCTTGCTGCTGAAAGATAATCTTTTTCCTTCCAAATTTCTTGTCTTGTGTGATTTCAGTGTGTTTAAAGCTGACTGATCTTCCCTGGTCTCCTTCCACTCATCACTGTCTTCAGTGTCAGATTCAGAACAGTGTGAAGAGAGGAGCTGGCCATCACTAGTTGGTTGTGATGTTCCACAGTCCTCTACATCAGCTTGTGTTTTCATGTGTTCAGTTGAGGTGCTGGCTAGAGGCTCTGTCTCTCTGTTTTCATCATCTTCTTCATGTTTTACTGCTAGTAATATCAACATCGACTCAGCAGCCTCCTCTGGACTTTGAAGTAGCTCCTGCTGTTCCTCTTTAATCTGTGGAGGCTCTGGTTCCACCTGGACCAGACTGGAGTTCCACTCCCGCTGTTCTACGGAAACCTCCTCTTTACACACAGGGAGGTGCAGGAAGTCTAGACAAAAGATAAAATGAGAGTAAACCACTGAATCTTTGAACTTAAACATTTTAGTCGGTTCTAGAGCTAGCATTCCGTTGGTCAAAGGTTTGATTCTAGTGAGAGTTGTGATACCAATGTTATATTGAACAGACCATAAGCCAGGGGGCCAAACTCATTTAGGTCGCAATCTGATTGGGCAAAATTCTACTTCATGTGACCACTTGTGCGTGCGTCAATGCACACATGCTGCGGGGATACACGTGCAAAACAGCATCTGACACACTAAGATATGTGTCTGGGACAGTATATTTTCACTGCAAAGACTGAAAATTAAAGCCTCCTTGAACCGTAATTCACAAAAACATCTGTTTGTATATCGATACTTGTGCCTGATCCACCACTCATTAGCGTCATTGCATCAGCAGTGTTATCTGACATTACGTTAATATGCTATTTATAGCTCCTGTACCACTAATTAATCACGTGCACATCAAGCTCAATGCAGACTGAAACTATTTTGTCCAGGTTGTAATTATTCCCATGAGCAACACACACAGACAGCTAATTTGATTTTAAAGGCACCAATGCTGTCGTAGTATTCTGTAACAACTCTGTTGCAGCCTTACATGTTAATGTTTAACACGTTTAAGTGATCTATTATATTCACCAAGCTGCCAGTGAGGGGGAGAGATAGTGGCCAGAGAGCAGCATCAGAGTGGTTTTCCGTACAGATATAAAGTAGATTATCAATGATCATGAGTCATTTCCCCCCAAAACACACTGCGTATTGAACTCCTTTGGTGGCTGTGCTTCAGATTGATCAACAAATAAGTTGAATGTGTTTTTCTTTCTTTCTTTTTTCATATTCATATATCAACAAATCAACGCCAAAACATTCTAATTGTTTTTTTTAATATAGTTGACCAAATGGATTAGTCTGATTAACCACTAAAGCTCTACTTTAAACTTTGTCATAATGGTGTTGTTCAAAAATACAAAAAGAATAGCAGATCTACAAGCTCTCTACAAGCTCACAACAGGTCATGACACGACACATTTTGACTGAGCTGGAGATCCAGTGGAGATTAATGATGTAACTCATTTTATTTTCACAATAAAGATTTTTAAAGAGAGGAAATGCATTACTCACTTGCTTGTGTTTTCATGTGTTCAGTTGAGGTGCTGGCTAGAGGCTCTGTCTCTATGTTTACATCATCATCATCTTTCACTGCTAGTATCGTCAATGTTGACCCAGCAGCCTCCTCTGGTCTTTGAAGTAGCTCCTGCTGCTCCTCTTTAATCTGCAGAGCCTCTGGTTCCTCCTGGACCAGACTAGGATTACTCTCCTGCTGCTCAACGTAAACCTCCTCTTTACACACAGGGAGGTGCAGGAAGTCTAGACAAAAGATCAAATCAGAGTAAACCATTGAATGGAAAAGGAACTTTCACATTTTCCATACTGTGTTTCCTTTTGTTGCATCGGCAGAGTTCTCCGACAGCTTTTCATTACTCACTGTTGTTAATAGGCTATTTATAGCTCCTGTACCATTAATTAATCATATACACATGAATGCAGATTATGAAACTCATGTTTCAGCTGTGATATTTTGTCCATGTTGTAATTATTCCCATGAACAACACACACAGACTGTAAAGAGGGGGAAATGATGTGGGTTGCCCCGGGAAACAGAGCTAATTTAATTTGAAAGGCACAAATGCTGTTGTAGTATTCTGTAACAACTCTGCCACTGGCTTCCCTTTCTCGCTTATGATCAGTCCAATTTCACACACGTACTTGAAAAACATAAATGAATAAAATAAAATCTCCTCTGCTCAAGCAGTGGACTTCAGTGTGATAAGAGTATGGTTAATACAATTAACCATTTTGGTAGAGGCGGGAGAACACATTGTTCCTTGTGTATAATGATGTAATTGCAGCCGTAGTGGTCTTCAGTACAGGGTGTTAGGTACTCATACACAGAAAAGAAGCTCTTCTGCTCAAACAGCAGACTTCAGTGTGGTAGAGAGTAAATAAAATCAACTGTTTGGATTACTACAAGGTTGAAGAAAACGTTGTTGCTTGCGTGTAATGATGTAATTGGAGCCCTAGTGCTCTTCAGTACAGGGTGTTAGGTACTCATACACAGTGGATGGTTATCTGCCATCTATTGTCTTCTATACACACAACAAGCTGCCAGTGAGGGGGAGAGAGAGCGGCCAGAGAGCAGCATCAGAGTGGTTGCTGTATAGATTATCATTAATTATTTTGCCCCCAAAACATACATTGAACCCCTTTGGTGGCTGTGCCGATTAACAATTAATTTAGGGTTAAATATTTGTATGTATTTATCATTATACTTATATCAACGAATCAACGGAAAAACATTCTAATTGATTTATTTTATAGTTGACAAAATGTATTAATTTGATTAAGCACTAAAGCCCTACTTCATACTTTGTCATATAAATGGTATATGGTAAATGGTGCATTTATATAGCGCTTTTATCCAAAGCGCTTTACATTGATTGTGCCATTAACCCATTTCACACCAACCTGCTCATCGGGAGCAATTAGGGGTTCAGTGTCTTGCTCAAGGACACTTCGACACTAACTCTAGGGGAGCACCCCAGCCCGGGATCGAACTGGGAACCATGCGGTTTTCCAGTTCACTCTACCCGGCCACTCTACCCCTGAGCCACTGCCGCCCCATGGTATAATGGTGTCGTGCAAAAATAACAAACATAGCAAATCTACAAGCTCACAACATGTCATGATGTGAGCTTGTAGATCTGCTCTTTTGGTTATATTTTTGTAAGAGAATACAGGGATGCCAGGTTCTCAGTTGTTAACTGTTGCAGCCCTGTTGGGCTTAATGATCCATTTATGCTACTGTAATTTAAAAATGAATGAAAAATAAAGAAATTTCAAAATGTCCTCCCAAGATCAATGATTTAGTTTAAACAATACATGTAATTGATTAGTTTGATAACTGTTAAACCCCTACAGTTATGTTAATTTAATTGGGAGCACAGCTGATTGGTTTAGAGGATTGACACAGTGCAGTGGCACTGGTACAGCTGGCACTAAACAGCAGGTCTGATATTTGTACAGCCTGCCGTGGTAAAAATCCTCACCTGTCCAATTAAAATGTTTCTCAAGTAGGATAAAAGTGTTGTAAAATGCATGGCGAAGACATTTTGGCAGTTTCTGGTTTCATGTGGTTGTGGAGGCGGAAAGCTCTATCAAGGAAGGTTGTGGGGATGTTTGCTTTTTACAGTGGAGATTAGTGATATAACTAAAATACCACTTCTACTTTCACAATACATCATTTTAAAGAGAAATGCACTTCACCTCCTCTATAAGTAATGAAACCCATTCACTGCTAACTAGAATGGCGTCCCTATTTAAAGTAAACCAACCCTGTATAATAAACACCTTAACCAAATGAACCTTAACGTCCCTATTCTGGACATCTCATAATAGGCAAACATTCAGTGGAAAGATCTACAAGCGATTTTGTGTAGAGGGAAAAACGTATTAAAGAAATGAATGACCCTGGGGGACCCCGGTCAATGAAGAATGTATATAGGGTATTAAGTGTTTAAAACAACACTGTATTGAGTATGTGACAAACACCTTGAAACTTGAACTTGACCTTGTTTCTGAACACACACCCATCTAGGGGCTTTTAGACTTAGTCATGCTAGAGTAGAATTGATAGAGTGATATTTTATTTTTTTTTACCTGAGAGAGTGTCACAGCTTGTCTTTCTGTGTAGTAATGTCAATGTTGACATATCAGCCTCCTCTTCCTGTTCCTCTTTAATCTGTGGAGGTTGTGGTTCCTCCTGGACCAGACTGGGGCTCATCTCCTCATGTTCAGGGGAAACCACTTTACACACAGACAGAAGGAGGAGGAGAGAAGAGGTAGCATCAAATTCAGCAGAACAACTCAAAGTGTTTTTCTCATTGGATGAGATTTATTCAAGATTTATTCGTACTTGTTCATTTGAAGTATTGAAAATACTGAAATGACCTGCAGATTCAAATAGTGATTTGTAGTTACCAGGATTTCCCAAACACAATCTATTATGGCAGCCTGCCCAAATAGATTATTCTACATCAAAATGGTAAATGGTGCATTTATAGTGCTTTTATCCAAAGCGCTTTACATAGATTGTGCATTACATTCACCCATTCATACACCGATGGCAGAGGAAACCATGCAAGGCACCAACCTGCTCATAGGGAGCAATTGTGCAGCGTCTTGCTCAAGGACACTTCGACACTAACTCTGGCCAATAACTCAAGACAATAATACTGCTTCAAAGAAACTAGGATACCAGGTAATCATCAACCTAGCAAGTTGTCTAAAGAACATGCTATTTACATTACATTTTTACCATTTATGGACAAAACGAATAAGAACACACACCAAAAGCGTCTTCCAAAGGGGATGGGAAGTAACTATCTACACTACAGATTACTTAGTAAAAGTATCTAGTTCAGGGGTCTTCAACCTTTTCAGGCCAGGGACCCCCAAACTGATGGGGAGATGGAGCAGGGACCCCCTACCTCGTAGGGTAGGGGGGGCTACCACATATATTGTATATTTATGTATACAATTGTGTTTTATATTGCCTGCTCCTATACGCACCTGCCCCAGTAGGTGTGCAAAATAAAAATTCTCTACAAAATATGTATAAACATACCATGGTATTGTGCATTGTGCCTCCATTTATCTGTTTGCTATGGATTCATGTTATGTTTAAAGACAATTTGACATTTTGGGGGGGATTTTTTATTTATTTTTTTCAAACAAAAATATTGTTTAATCAAACAACAATTTCGCGGACCCCCTGCAGTACCTCTGCGGACCCCCTAGGGGTCGTGGACCCCCTGTTGAAGACCTCTGATCTAGTTACTTTGAAGCTACTTACCTAATGTGGTTGGTATACTGTAGCTGAGGGCATGTTATGACATTGAGCGATTGAATAAAACACGACTACAAAAGAAACAAATGGATGGATGAATTATTCTCTCTTTGATGTGATGGACAAACTGCAAACAAAACTCATCTGTTAACTTAGCTATAAGTATCTTAGCTATGAGTATCAGTCCAACAGTGGTAAACATGTTAACTTAGCTATAAGTAGCTTAGCAATGAGTATAGTAAACATGTGGTATAAATGCAGCATCAACAAACCTGCTCTGTGTAGTTTGATGTGTGGCTGTAGCATCACGTGCAGCAGTTTGTTTTCTCTCTTCAGCAGAGTTTCTAGTGTCTCTATCTCTCTCTGGAAGAGGTTGCACATGAACTCTGCAGCCGCACTGAGGCGCTCCAACACAACCACTCTGACAAGCTTCACACAACAAACATCACCACGCTGTTTTTCCAAAACACACAATATCTCCTCTCCCACCGACGTCAGCTGTTCATTTATCGACAGCCGTACAGACTCTATTTGAGACATTTTACCTCGTTTATCACAATTGTTTCACTACCACGACAATGCGCCTACTTCTGGGTAATCTGAGTTCCCAGAAGTTTTCGCCTGCTAACTTCTGGGCGGATCAACGTGTTTCGCACATGCACTTTAAATGGTCGATGCAATAGAGCGTCGCAGTTCCCGCCCACTTCCTGTTTTTTTTGGTGCCGGAAGAAAAAACTCAATGCATTTTTCCATTGACATTTCCAAAAATATTTATATCTATTAATTTAAGCCTCGAATCAAGCCATCATGACATGACATGAATCATGACCATAAACGTTTGATTCTGTGATTTTTTTTTTGTTGAAAACGGCAAAACAAAGGGTATTTATTAAATATAGTATATCATATAATTAAATATAAAATTAAAAAAAATCACAGAAAAAAACGTTTTATGGTCATGATTCATGTCATCTCGTGATGGCTTGATTCGAGGCTTAAATTAATAGATATAAATATTTTTGGAAATGTCAATGGAAAAATGCATTGAGTTTTTTCTTCCGGCACCATAAAAACAGGAAGTGGGCGGGAACTGCGACGCTCTATGTTGCTTTCGCCCCCTGGTGGAGGAGGGGTATAACTGTCACTGAAGAAAAAAGAAAGAAAGAAAGAAATGCCTTTGCAGATGGATGGATGGATCATGGATATTGATCCCCTTGGGATCCCCTTGGGAAAGAGGGGGTTGTATCAGCAAATGCTGAAACTGTGAAGCACAGGATATGTACAGGTATTAGAAAATATACTTAATATACTTAAAGTCTGACACTAAACCTCACACAGTCTGAATGATTTAATATGTACTACATGAACATGTACTACATGAAAAAAGGAGAAAGATTAAAAAAGCAAGACTTGCATTGTAAAAAGAAAAAAACAACACTTTAGATTTTTCATTAATCTATGAACAATTTAGTATTCAGATGGATATTTATATAATGTGTTATTCACATTCTATAGGCTTCCCTTTAACTAAATGAAGAAAATATTGATGTACGTTTTTATGTCACAGTGCATTTTTGGTACAATTGCAAGGCAGACGAAACAAACGAACAGTAGCTGTACCAACACACCAGCTAACTAATGCATCGTGAGCACAGAACTCTTTCACAGATCCACTGGTAATTGCGAGTACAATATGCGTCGTTCCATCCTTTAGGACAGGAAACATGAGTCCCATTGTGACAGGGGGGAAAACGGGGTATTCTTATTATTTTTCTGTCATTTATTTATGCATGTTTTTCATCTCTTAACCCCTTTTAAAGCTTGTATTTTGATGTCTTAATGTATTCGTTTATTGTTGGACAATGTTTTCCCCGGTCCCCAAGCCACTTAGCAGCAATGACAGCTAACAGCTGAGACGCTGACAGACACTCGGGCGTGGTCCCCACTGCCCAATCCCCTAGTAGGCGACGTCACCGGCGGCCAATCGAGAGTGAGGAGGGCGCGGTGAGCAGGACATGAACTAGAGCCGCGCTCATTCAAAAAGGAGACAGCAAAGAGGAAGGTTGTGTGTAGGAGCTGGTGAGGAAGCCGAGTGTGAACCGAGAAAAAGACCAGTGCATTGGGGCGGTAAGAGGGACCAAGGGCGAGTACTCACACCGCTGAGACAGTGTGAGACGCCGTGTGGACGAGGAACTCTGCGAGAGACCAGAGCATGCAGAGGAGGAGAAAAAGCAGTGCACTGGAAAAGCAGTGAATTCAACAGTGACCAAGTGATCGAACGGGGAGAGGGACCTGGAGCGAGCCAAGGACGCCGGGGTGGCTACATGTGTTGCACGCGCAACCAACGCAGCGGCAGGTTAATACCTGCCGTCGTTGTAACTGTCTTATGCAACACTAGCTCCCACTGAGTTAGAGCCTCGCAGTATATTATCTGGGAACGGATGAACTGGCCCCTGCTTTTGTGATTTCAGATTGAAGATGAAGATGATGTGGAACTAGAAGATTACAGAAGATTACCTGCTTGGTCCTCTCCCCACCGAAAACCCCCCATTTGCACTCATGAGTTTGGTCTTGAAGTTATTATAGCACACAGCGCACTTTAACAGCATTTGGCACTTTACTTAAATTAAGTTATTGTTGCGCCCTGTTATTTTGCACTCTGCTATCATTTGCCATGTCCAGCCCCATTATCTTTTTGTATTGCATTTTAGTTAGTTAGTTGGCGCCATAGGAGTTTAGGATTATTTTAGGATTATATTGTGTTTCTTTCTTATTTGTATTTTAAAGGCACAGAGGCCTCTTGTATTAGGGAAATTCTTAATAAATGTATATTCACCTTTTTTAGCCATTTGTCAGTCTCCGTTTTCTCCTGGGTTTTAAAAAGTGTTGTTCTCAATTAAGTTTAAGTACTTACCTGGTTTAACTCGAACCTGTGTAGAGCCTGAAAAGAAAGGTGTTAGAGGAGGAGTTCTTAGGCTCCTATAACAAACCTGAGCGGCGTAGTCTGCAAGTGATTTGTTCCATTGGTATTCACGATATGTGCAACCTATATTTTATTATTGTGAATCCATTGTGAATTTAATTGAAAGGATTAAAAAGGGTGCCATTAAATTGGCAAGTCAAATGTGACACAGTTGGCCACCGTCACACCATTATCAAACATAACACAGTCTTGTGTATTAGGAGGTTGCTTTGCTTTGTTATTAGGCTGACCAGTGCACCAGAACCTGGAGAAGTGAACATTTAATTAATTACAATACCTTTACAAGGAAAGCATTTTCATCCTAAATATTTTGTTCCTTAATCATGACCTCAAATTATATTCTGGTTAAATTAGCTGGATAGTGAAGTAGACAATGGACACTGTCTTTGTGACAGTGTAGAAGGGTTGTATTTTAACATTTAATTCAATTTAGAAGAATGAAAGTAAAATGAAGATGATCAGTCTTACGTTGGTGTGGTCAATGGTGTTTCATCTACCCACTGGAAAGACCCTTCTCTGTCTTTGTCACTCAAACCCAGCCACACTCTCTTGTTGAAACTGACTTGTTGAAACTGACCTACTTGTTGTTAACTAGTTGTACGAACGCTTGTTTTCTATTGCTGTATTGTTTATTGGATTATTGGATTGTTTATTGGATCTTGTTTAGTCGATACACTTATTTGTTTTAGCTCATGCTCATTTGATTTAGCTATTTTGTCTCATCTGTTTAAGGAAATAGGTAGCTGATATATTGCACTTTTACCTTAGCGCTAGGTATACTCTTGGTTGCTTGTTTTTGCAGAAAATGCACTAAAGACTTCTGGTGATTAGTAGTTTTCGTTCCCTACCTATGTTGAATACACTTATTGTAAGTCGCTTTGGATAAAAGTGTCTGCTAAATGACTGTAATGTAATGTAATGAAACTGGCAACAACGTCCTGGACAGAAAAACTGCTGGTTACTGATGCACGCCGCACGCACGCACGCACGCACACACGCACACACACACACACACACACACACACACACACACACACACACACACACACACACACACACACACACACCTGTTTGTCTTTGCTCTTCATGACCATCAGGTCTGATTGTCTGTCTCTACACCACTGTCTGCTCTCCTCCCAGGTTTTCCTCTCAGTAGAGATGTAATAACAACCTCTGTCAAATTTCTGCCATCCAGGTGATTCTAACAACAGCAAATATAGTTAGCCACTTTTCTTTTTTCTCTCAAATAATGAATAGGAATAATATTCATTATTTGTCTCAAATAATGAATATTGTGAACAACATATAACAATGAAGAAACAGTGATGTCTCACTCACCACAGAGCATCATCTTCATGTCATCTCGCTCTTTAGTCAGTTGGCTGTGTCTGGTCTGTAGCTGGTCAAAACTAGTCTGTACCTGATCTCTCTGTTTAGTCAGTTGGCTATTTCTGGTCTGTAGCTGGTCATAACTATCTGTAGCTGATCTTTCTCTTTAGTCAGTTGGCTAGGTTTGGTCTGTAGCTGGTCAAAACTAGTCTGTAGCTGATTTTTCTCTTTAGTCAGTTGGCTATGTCTGGTCTGTATAGCTGGTCAAAACTAGTCTGTAGCTGATCTTTCTGTTTTGTCAGTTGGTCTCTCTCCACCATATTAGACTGATCTGTACGGAAAAAAACATTGTTTACAAAATGTGAGATCCACTATTTAAAAATAGTCAATTGATATCATTAAAGTATATATCATGATAGCATATGTATCAGTCATAAGAAGTAAATAATATCTATCTTGAAAAAGGTATTTCCAAAACACTTTGTGCCACGGTGGTCAGTGTTTAGCACTGTTGCCGCACACAGAAAGAAGGTCCTGGATTCAAACCAGACTGGAGTCTTTCTGTGTGGAGTTTGAATGTTCTCCCAGTGTTCACTTGGGTTTCCTCCCACACCAAATCACATGCATGTACAGTATTAGGGACAACCTCCTGTCAGTGCCCTTGAGCAAGGCACTGACATTAGAGCTGGAGCTGGTCCCTGGGTTCTGCTCAGTGGATGCTCACTGCTCCCAATAGTTACAATGGGTCAGATGCAGAGGATGCATTTTCATACAGGTATAGAATAAAGTATAACTTTATTGTAATAATTTGTATCCTACATATTAATCAGTGGATATCAATATCCTTGAAAATGCACTTTGTCTCTGGCCACACCCAAACTGTCAACCCTCCTCTCACCAACACCATGAGAGTGACCATGAGAGTTGAATACACTCTGGGCCCTATCTTGCCCTATCTTTTCCCTTATGCCTAATCTTATTGTATTATTTTGAAAAACATTTTAAAATAATGAAAATAGCCGATGTACAAGTGTCGAAGTAGATTAACATTTTAACATGTTTTTCAAAATAATAAAAACTGCCTAATAGGCTACGATTAGGCAGTGCAAGGCACCGTGCAAGATAGGGTCCTCTGTCTAATGCAGTTCACCAGTGGTAAAAGATCCTTTTCAAGTGGTGAAGTGAAGCTCTAAGGAATGAGTTTACATTAAGGACCACCGTATTCAAAATCTCATCAGGGTTGCTTTGAGTAATGCATGTGTCATTGTTTACAATGGTTCCTCTGGAGACCAGCTAGCTGAGGTCAGTGAGGTCACAACATGAGTTTAATACCACTTGAACTGAGTTGCAATAACATTTATATTTACTAATTGTCCAACTAGAAAGGTGTGCTCAGTAGAGTGCAAATCTCCACCAGGAGGTACTGTATGTCCTAATGATAATGGTGTATGTATGCAGTGGCATTTCTACCAACAACCATGACAGTGCACCATGTGATTACATCATTTCTACTCTCTCAAATTTATTACGATTACGATTAAGAATTACGATTGATCACCTATGAATCAACGCTTGTGGTTTTAAATATAAGTTTTAGGTTTTTGCTGCTGCACACAAGATCTGTAATGCCATTGCCATTAGGGCTAGGATGCGATGTACACAGACACAGTGTACATCTTTATTATCTCTGCCATGATCTCCTGGCAGAGATAATAACTACCAATGCTGCTACAACTACTGTATTGCTGCTGCTACTACAGCTACAACTATATACTAATATACTGATGTATTAGGGGGGGTCATAATGTTTGATCATCACAGATTTAAAACATTGTAAAGTACATTGTTATTATACTTGACTTACAGAGATAGAGTGGGACAGCAATGTTGAGGAGAGCTAGAACGGAACAAAGCAATCCAACACTGACTCCAACCCGCCTGCACCGTCTTATGTCTGGAGGACACACACATGCACGCACGCCACACACACACACACACACACACACACACACACACACACACACACACACACACACACACACACACACACACACACACACTCTTGAGTGAGATCTTTGGTTCTCATTTGACAGTAGGCTATTATATTCTCTAAGCGTTCAATTTATTGGTGTGCCAATAAAAAAAGTGGAAATGTGAGTAATTTGTCCTCCATCTAATTGATTTTTTTTTGGATGTGCTACCTTTTTGGATTTTTTTTAATTCCTTCTTTTATATGTATACTGAATTTGGGTCTAGCACTCCACTGAGAACCCATTGTTGATGCGCAACCTCTTTTTCTTATTCTATTCTATTCTCATTTTAGTAAAATCTCTTACCAGACTGTGATGTCATCTGTGGATCTTGGATCCTAACATCTTCATTCATTACATCGTCTAGCTCAAGGTTTTCATAATGTCCAAATGCAGCCATTTCTACATGTATGACTTTAATTCTTCTTGCAGGACATGGCCCACCTCTTCACAAAACACTGAACAAAAGAGATGTGTGGTCTTTCTTTTATTAATGTGCCTCTCTTCCTCTTATTTTTTGGTTTGTTCCACAGCTGATGGTGAACTAAGAAGGAACTGAAAGTGCTGCCCATCAGTATTTTTAAAGTAATTTTTGCATCCTTGTTTGATGTGCAAACACTTCCCCCCAAAGTTTATCTTGGCTTTATTATTCATATTATATTATTGAATTGTTCTATGTTAGTGTTGTTGTTGTTGTTGTTGTTGATACTGTTTTTAAATACACTTATTGACTTATTTAACCCATTAAAATCCGTGGCCTTTTAGATTTTAGCGTTGACCATTCAAAAATAGCAGATGTACAAGCTGTGTGGCACGAAGTGACTCGCTGCAGCTTGTACATCTGCTATTTTTGAACATTTTTTTAAATCTTGAAAGTGTGAAAACCACTGATTTAGAAGGCATTTGCAGAATCGGCCTCAGGTCTTAATGGGTTATTTAGCAGTCTATAATAATCAGTTGTAATGCTTTTCACTTTCTGGTGGTACTTTATAGAATAGAATACTTAGGCAACAATCAAAAGCACAGTATCAGCAACCAAAAGTGCCAAAATGAATAAAATACCAAAAAGCCGAAGCTTGTTTCCATTGTGGTCCATTATAAAACATACAACACCCAACAGGCTACAGTATTCAAACAACCAAACGGCTGGTGCTACTGTAGATCTCACCAGCCTTGGAAAACGGTTAAAGGAGCATTTCACCCCTGGAAGAACTTACAGTCACTCAATGTTAATGATATTTGTAGTAGATAACAGTAGCAAAATTTGAAATTTGCACCCTATGGCCAGAAAAATATAGAAGTGTGTGTGTTTGACTGGGGTTTGACTGGACTGTTGCATTACTACAATGACCATAATGCTTTGGGGCACTGCCCTTCCTTGTGGGGAGGAGAGGCTGCGTGGGGGCGTGGTCTACATTGTAACTTTCCCCTCCCAATTCTCACTACAACAACATCAACACATGTTCTCCTCAACATCTCTTCCCACCATGAAGACAGTTCGGTGCTGGTGATGTCCATCTACTCGAGGAGTCCGGACATCCATGGGGATGCAGCATAGTCAACTATAATAAAACAAAACAAAACGTTTCATACTTCATACTCTATGTCATATGTTACTCCTTATATCTGAGAACATAATGTTTCACTGTTATTTCCAGGTATATTCTTTGGACTAAACTTACAGAAAACATGATGTGCATTACTTTAGATGACATGCTAATGTTTAAATACTCTTGTTTTTTTGTTCAACTGAGACCATTTCATGCTTTTAATTGGTGTATATGGATAATATTAGGTTTTACAGTAGCCTATTGTATCTAAGACCAGTAAAGTTTAATCCAATGTGCTGGGGTCCCCAGCAAAAAATTATTACATGTAGAAGTAAATACCAAACATGACAGTCATGGCGGAGCTTCCACCTGGTGTTTGCACTTTCTGCACAGCAGCAGCCTCCTCCTCGTCAATGCGCTGCGGCTGTTCTTCGTGTACTCAAGTTCAAATAAGTAACCCTGCTGTGTTTCAGAATCAGCAATAACTTGAAAATAGTCATCTTCCTCCATGGAATGCTCTGACTCAGATGTGCGTGCTGACACCATGATACAAATCTGAACAGGGAACGCAGCTAAAGGGGTGGGGATTATTTACAACTCTCTGGGGTGGAGTCCAAGAAGGTTCAAGGTTGGACCAAATCTTGGGAACACCCCTTGGGGCTGTCTTTGGAGCTGGTCTGACTGAGACGCGTCGAGACAACATGTAGTGCGGAAAGGACTGAGACCATACCGTCGTGACGTCAATTACGTCACAACAAAGTCGAAGATTACTAGATATCTAAAAACACAGATTATACACAAAATAAAACCCAGTTTCTTGAATCCTAAACTTCATTAAAATAAGATCTGGTTGCAAAATCGGCGAAATGTCCTTTTAAGTAGATCTTGTTTCTGAATAGGTCATCCACCCCTGACCTAGAATGGAAGGATTATCCGCACTCTCCAGAGTAGTTTCTTATGTTCTTTTATTAATAGGTTTGCACAGCAGCAGCAGTCTATCTACAGAAACGGACGTGTTTCGGCACGTCGGCCTTCCTTAGTGTTTCAAAACATCAAACCTGACCTAGAACATCCACCGCCCCTGACCTATACAACATGACTTTTAAAACATTCTGGTCTTGGGACCCTAAAGCTAAATCTGGTGTCTTCCTGGATTCCAAACTCACAAAGATGATGAATTGTCATACCATCTCAAATAGTCAACATCAATTAAAGGAGAATACCGGACAAATTAAGTGTTGTCTTTGATGTCTCGCTACTCACCTACCGACGTGAAAAGTGGCGTTCTTTTTTTTTTTTTTTTAAAGAACGCCACTTTTCACGTCGGTAGGTGAGTAACGAGACATCAAAGACAACACTTAATTTGTCCGGTATTCTCCTTTAAGTCAAATAAGCCTGTCTGAAATGTGCATATGTATCGAAATGCACACACACACACACACACACACACACACACACACACACACACACACACACACACACACACACACACACACACACACAAAACAAACATTTGGAATATTTGAATCTGACAGTTCAGCAAGATTCTCTGGAAAGGATGCAAAGGATGAAAAGAATGCAGGTATCGCCTCAGAACACTGTGTTCACCTGTGTGTACACAGGATCGAACCTTTTGACATTATTCGGTCTGTCTGTCTGTCTGTCAAACTGTGCCTGTCTGTGTAGATCAAAGATTACATATATTCATGGCATTTTATATGACCGTCCGTCCCTTTCAGTTATGACAATTTATTTAATAATGTTTAAAACATGCTGCTGTTCTTTACAATGTGTGTTAATCCTTCTGTGAATATACATACAATTAACAGAATTGTATTATTTCTGTGAAGATACAATTCAAGCCCGTTTGGTAACATGGAATACAATGAAAAATCCACCTGTTCTCTATGTTTAAGAATCAAGGTGTCTCTATCTCCTCCTATAGGTGGAGTTCACTACTTCTATTACCTCATGTTTACACATATTACAATGTCTGGTATTTGATACTTTTGATCCTTATTCCTGATGCTCACTGATTCTAGTTTTTAATTGTCTACTGATTATTCCTTTGTAACAAAATGTCCACATGAGCATATACATCACATGCTTGGTGTTACATTGTCAGGAATCCTGTGTGTGTGTGTGTGTGTGTGTGTGTGTGTGTGTGTGTGTGCGTGTGTGTGTGCGTGCGTGCGTGCGTGCGTGCGTGCGTGCGTGCGTGCGTGCGTGCGTGCGTGCGTGCGTGCGTGCGTGCGTGCGTGCGTGTGTGCGTGTGTATCTTTCAGGAGGTGTGAGCGAGTGGTTGCACATGCAGTAGAGAAGAAAGGGAGTTCTACGTAGTGAAATAAAGCCCTTTGAATTGAAATTAAAAAAAATACGTTTTTCACACTTTTAGAGCATATCTGGGGGGGGTCCCCATATTATTTTTGGGGGGTCCCCAGATGATTTGCTTAATGTGCAACATTGTTTTCTCACTCAACAGTAAACAAACCAACATACAGTATAAGTGTATACAGGGTATGCACATTTCTGAAGTTACAATTTAATTACTTTTAAAATTGGCCAAATTGGCCAAATTGTCAAATATTACATAAGAAACAGGCAAACATTGTGAAAATGTGTCTGTGGAACCGAGTCAAAGTAAACGTAATGCCTACAATTCCAAGTGCTTGTCAGGGTGGGGGATCCCCAGTTCTAATAGGATTATTTTGGGGGGTCGCGGTCTGAAAAGGTTGAGAACCGCTGGGCTTACAGTACAACGATGCAAGTGAGAAACACTGATGAATCATTTGCATTAATTTCTATCAAGGTCTTAATGCCAATACCCATTGTGGATTTAATATTTCACGCTAAATATCTTTGCTGAACATATCAGATCTAAAGCCAGAGCTTATGTCAATGTGGGGGTTCGTTGGCATGGAAACGTGTGGGAACCACTGCAATGGCAGAGCATTATGACAGATCTCAGTTCATCTGTTCAGTGCAGTGATCTAGGGCAGTGGTTCCCAAACTTTTCAGACCATGACCCCCCAAAATAATCATGTTTGAACTGGGGACCCCCAGAATAATCATGTTTGAACTGGCCGGGGACCTCAAAGTCCTTAAATTGTCCCTTTACTGTCATCTGGGGACCCTGGGCTGAACCTATTGTCCACCTTGTGAGTCTTTAATGCTGATAATATGTCCCATCATTAGAATACTGACAGATACAGTGTGATGTTGTTATGATAGTCAGGGCATATTTAAAAAATCTGGGAATAAATTCCATACCAAGAAATATCTTCACCAATGTGTTTGTAAAGGTGTCTAGTAACACATCTCATAAAGATTGGAATTCAATTTCCCTAGGAGAATTTGTGACAGCTGCTGAAAGTTGGGGTACCCTTAACCTTATGCGGGAAATAAATAAATCATTAAATTATGCCTTAAGTAGCATGTGAGGGGTCATACTATGGTTTTTTATGATTCTGAATCCATTGCAAGCATTGTTTTCCCACCAAAACCACTCCTTGGGCTTAAAACGGCCATATCCGACCTATTCCAGGTAATTTTTTGTGTAAATCTCGTAAATCAAAGATGGCGGCCATTTATTTCAAGATGGCCACCAAAATTAGACATTTTGCATTTCAACATATCTTCAACATAACTTTTGTGAGGTCAATCACCAAATCACCAAATAGCACTCCCATTGTATGTTTTTTTGTTTTACATTTTCAAACAGGAGTTACCATTTATAACCATCAAAAGCACGCCATACAACTGTGCTCACAGGCAAACTCAGGGGTTGAAGCAAACAAAAATGATCATGTATTACATTTTTTCTGTGCCTTCCTCTGTGACTCCTGCAATAATGTGTCTCTCCGTTGGGATAAAAATGTTATCCAATAAGGAGACTAGAAAACTCATATACAAAATAAACAAGTGAAATGGAAGTGATGATATTTGTGGGGTTCTCCCTAATTCTCTCTCTCTCTCATAATATAAATAATGTATATGAATATGAATAGTGAAACAGAACATTTTGTTAAAATCTTTATTTTATTTGCTTAAAGATTACAATTTTCACCCACGTTTGGCCACCATGTCCCATTAATACAAAAGTGGATAGTAAGATGCAGGTATTGTATTAAACATATAAAATCTGAGCTGTTTTTGGCATGGCACCAAAGGAGCCTGCTGTCTCTAAAAGGTGTTCTTACGAAAGCAACCAATCACATTAAACTCCACAGCCCTCAGTTAACACTGCTACGCTAATGACAGCTCAGCAACATTAAGCACACAAAGCTCTTAGCATCTTAGCTCATCATTGGTGATGTGTAGGCCTAGTGCCATGCCATTGTTCCGACAGCCTGTTATTCCGGAACCCCAATAGTCAGCAAAAAAAAATCCCATCGGACCAAAATCCCATTAGACAAATTTCCAGTGTATAATAATGTGTATATCACAGCTGACGCTACACCAATCAGAGCTGAGCTGACCTCATACTAGCCTACTAAGTTCACATTAGCACAATAGCAACTAACTTGCTAAACAGTATACTGCACAGAGACGCCACAGTGTTATCAGACCCTTTCTTGTTTTCTGTTGTTTGATTTTGTGTATGGCATTGGGGATATTGTGCAATTAGAATTATTCACAGAGACCATATGGCCTCTGTCACTGTCAGGGTTGTGTGCCTCGCTAGTTTGTCTTTTAGTGTGTGGTATACAATGTGGAATATTTTAAAATCTGGTAAGGGGCTCCCTGGCACAAAACATTTTCAGAAAAGGGTTATCCATGACATGAAGATATTTGAGAACCACTGGTTTAAATAATAATACAAAAATGTGGAAGCCACACTTCCTCTTCCACCTGGGCCTCACCAGAGCATTTTGTTCTCTGTTTTGCTTTAGTAAATCTTTAGTTGGTGGCAGTTTTCCCTGCCAGATCTTTTGTTGAAGACTGTATTTGCTGTTCTATTCAATTCATTCTTCTATTTTTTTATAAACATTTTTGCATTGTATCCCTCACTGTTTCCCTTTTATTTGTTGTGGTCTGGGAGCTGGGCCATAACAAATCTGGAAAAGTCTTGCATTGCCAGATGGTCAGAGATAATAACAAACCTACACCCTCTGCTTTGAAAACCAATCCAATCCTGATACCATCCATATATGAAGAATCACCCAAAGGCATGTTATTGACTCTAGTTATTGATTTATTTTTAACTCTGAATTGTTTCCACCCAGTTTTAGCCCATTCATTGATTATTATTAATTTATATGCCACCAGACATATCAGCAGGCAGAGATCTCTGTCTGATCTACTAGTAACACCTGTAAAGGATATTACTATCCTACTATTCTGGTCAATATGGCTGCCCTTAAAGGTTTCATGACGTTCAGTTTTACCACACATTAAAAGTCTTTGTCATGGTCCTTCAAACGTGTATAGAAAGTTTTAACAAAAAATTCCACTCCATTGATCCATGGCAGGTGTTTTTCTCTCACATTTCTAAAGCCTTTTCAACTGCAATGAAAAAATAAATCTTTGCCTGCTGCGGGTGTCGCTGGTGAGGGATTTTGCCTGTCAATCATCGCCTCTGCTCCCCCCCCCCCAAAGGAAAGGATAGGGGAGGGGAGGGGCGAGGAGGAGAGTGGGCGGGATTAATCGGCTGTGACCTCACTGCCGAAGGGCCAAGCTCAGATTACTTTTCAGCCTAATTATTCAGAAAACCCAAGACCACAGAAAATCCACTGAATGTTCAAAGTTCCGATTTTTTTTGGGTGTAATTTTGGGTGTAAAACCCCCCAAAAAAACATAAAAAATAAAAAAAGTGAAAATGAATGTCATAGAGCCTTTAAAAAGGTGTATTGAAATAGTCTTATGAATGTGTGTGTGTGTGTGTGTGTGTGTGTGTGTGTGTGTGTGTGTGTGTGTGTGTGTACTTTGTATTTCTCTCCAAGCTCAATTGATGTATAAAATTAAAGGCAACACTAGAGGTCCACCAGAAGGGGATGCTGTAGCTGTAGTTATTTCTGTTGAACGTTTATCAGCTTTAGTATGATGTCTGTTGGCAGCCCACGTTGGACCAGTTCCTCTTTAAGCTGGAAGTGAAAGAACACAATGTTATGACGTTTTTTTGCATAGTTTGAAGTAAGTCATGCTGGATAAACAGTTTTACATATGTTTGAAATGATTGCATGTCTGTGTGTTTGTTTGTACATTGCTTGATTGCTTGATTTGCTTGGCTAATAAAATATGCTATCCCTTAACCACTTAAACCCCATTTGGGTAACCGGAGTCCCTCAGGGCTCTATACTAGTTCTGTTTTCTGTTATTGTGGGGAAAGCTTTTGCTGAAAATAGCCAATTGATATTGATAGTTGATATTGACTATTTTTTGCTAAAGCTTTCCCCACAATACAGATTCTGGGGTTTAGACCATCAACACAGGAGCCCCTCAGGGATGCGTGTTGAGCCCTCTCCTGTACTACTACCTGTACACAGTATGTCCCCCCCTCTCTGAGTCCTCACTGATGCTGATGTATTGACATGGTTACTTTGGTACGATGCATCCTAAATCACTCTTTATTAGATTCATGAGCATGTTTAGAGACTCATGTGCAGTTTCAGCCGTTTATATTTTTGATACTAGATGTGTAGTTGTGATGAAGACATGTCAGTAACTTCCAAAAGGAGTCTTGGGGTCGGTCAGTTCGAGCACTGTTCAACACACCAGAATCACAGAGCAACGTACCGCTTGTCAAAGTGTTCTCAGTAGGTCGTCCGACACAGCTACTGTATAACCCCCCCCCCCCACCCC
This sequence comes from Gymnoscopelus braueri, assembly GCF_963280865.1. Taxonomy (NCBI): domain Eukaryota; kingdom Metazoa; phylum Chordata; class Actinopteri; order Myctophiformes; family Myctophidae; genus Gymnoscopelus; species Gymnoscopelus braueri. Next base: position 10,339,491 of record NC_137620.1, on the reverse strand, counting down.
TATAGTCACAGCGCCACCAGCTAGCAACATGAAGTTATAGTCCCTATACTTTTACAAACTACTCCTGTGGTAATGGCACATGGCCACGCATCCCACGATGTGTATAAAGGTGCAAGGGCCCGCTCACCTTGCAGCTTTTATTATTATCATTATCATTATCATTATCATTATCATTATCATTATTACCTTTGGTAGCACTTTTGTCCTGATGTCTTCTTTGGTCAAAGGAGTCTTGGAGGAGATTGTCACTCTTAGGCCAATGGTGCCAGCACCTACATGAAAAATATCCCAGCTTTAAAATACTGACACTAAACAGTGTGATGTTGAGTTTTTTTTTTTAAAGGTCAGAAGGAACTTCTTTGGACGACTGTCCGCTGTACAAGCTGCTCTGGTGCCACTCCTACCACATGTTAAAGCATGTCCATTCACATGGTCAGACACACACTAAAATCACTGCAAGAGGAGTGCACAACGCATGTCTCTGGTCTTGTCGGACCCCACATTTAATTCTGTGTTTGTTTTCTTCTCAAACACAGCCAGAAATAAGTCTGGCAGTGAATGACTTTTAAGGGCCATTCTCAGTGAGCACTATAACTATAACTATAACTATATCTATAACTATAACTATAACTATAACTATAACTATAACTATAACTATACAAATATTGTTTTAACACATCGGGTGCCGAACACGGTCTGAACCGTGTTTGGTGTCTTTTTGTTTTTTTTGTTTTTTTCCATACGGGAGGGGCTGGAGCAGCGCTGGGATCACCCGTGGTGATTCTGAGAAGGATAGGCCAGATGGATCATCGTGTCAAAAAACATGGCGCCCATCCGCTTCCGTTCTATTTCCTTCTCTAAAACCCCTATAACTCCGAAACTTTTTACGCTGGGGAAAACGACTCCTTTTGTATGCACGATCGCTCCGCCATTGTTACTCGCGTGAGAGATGTTATCGTTCCAGGCGTTAGCCAGGACCATCGGCCAAAATGGAGGCATGCTTTTTTTCACATGTAATGCACATCGTGGAGTCTACAGCTTAAACAGCGCTGCGCAGCTCAACGGTGAGATTTCGGCACCGAACGTAATCTGTTATTATAAAATGCTGGCACCCAATGTGTTAAGAATCGTTTTAACTCAAGTGGATGGTCTTCACACCAACTATACAAAAATACAATGGTGAACAATATAGTTATAGTTATCGTTATAGTTATAGTGCTCAGCGTGAATGGCGCTCTACTTAGATATCACAGCCAGTTACATACAGCATTGGTTCTCAAAGTTGGGGTCCGGGGACCCCAGTGGTACCAGGGGGTCCCCAGAACAATTTGTTTACATAGCGTCACAATCATTTTAAAGGTTCTATGACATTCATTTTCCCTTTTTTTATTTGTTATGTTTTTTGGGGGCGTTTATGATCTCAATTACACCCAAAAAAACTGAACCTTGAACATTCAGTGGATTTTCATGGTCTGGGGTTTTCTGAATAATTAGCCTGAAAAGTAATCTGAGATTGGCCCTTGTAGTGTGAAGTCATAGGCCATTAATCCCGCCCACTCTCCTCCTCGCCCCTCCCCTCCCCTATCCTTTCCTTTGGGGGGGGGGGGGGGAGCAGAGGTGATGATTGACAGGCAAAATCCCTCAACAGCGACACCCGCAGGCAAAGATTTCGTTTTTCATTGCAGTTGAAAAGGCTTTAGAAATGTGAGAGGGTGGCCATAGCTGAGTGGTTAGTGAGCCCGCCTAGGGAACCAGCTGGCCCTGGTTGCCCCAGGTTCGATTCCAGGCTTTCCCAGCATATGTGCCGATGATATGAAATTTGTCCCTGAGCAAGACTCTTAACCCCAATTGCTCACAGGTTCTCATTGGAAACAAGACCGCAAGGACTTTCATGAACGACCTGTTAAAAGGAATTATCCTATTTTAGGGCGGCCATAGCTGAGTGGTTAGTGAGCCCGCCTAGGGAACCAGCTGGCCCTGGTTGCCCCAGGTTCGATTCCAGGCTATCCCAGCATATGTGCCGATAATATGAAATTTGTCCCTGAGCAAGACTCTTAACCCCAATTGCTCACAGGTTCTCATTGGAAACAAGACCGCAAGGACTTTCATGAACGACATGTTAAAAGGAATTATCCTATTTTAGGGCGGCCATAGCTGAGTGGTTAGTGAGCCCGCCTAGGGAACCAGCTGGCCCTGGTTGCCCCAGGTTCGAATCCAGGCTATCCCAGCATATGTGCCGATGATATGAAATTTGTCCCTGAGCAAGACTCTTAACCCCAATTGCTCACAGGTTCTCATTGGAAACAAGACAGCAAGGACTTTCATGAACGACCTGTTAAAAGGAATTATCCTTATCCTTTAGAGAAAAACACCTGCAATGGATAACTGGTGTGGAATTTTCAGTTAAAACTTTTTATACACGTTTGAAGGACCATGACAAAGATGTTTAATGTGTTGTAAAACTGAATGTCATGAAACCTTTAAAACAGCAGATCTACAAGCTTATAGCGTGTCAGTCGGTGCTGCGCTGAGCTTGTAGATATTTTTTCCGAGCTAACGTTGTTAACTCAAATCTTTGTTTCTGGAGGTCCCTGGCACAACGTATTTTTTAGATGGGGGTCCGCAGCCAAATCATTTTGGGGGTCCTTGACATTAAAACGTTTGAGAACGACTGACCTACAGAATACAAGGTTCTACCAAAGTTCAACATCAGTTAAAACTGCCATTAGTTCTTCAGATATCCCTGGTTACACACAATGGACTCATTTAAAACTCATCAATGGATTCATTTAAAATGGTAGAGGTAACTTCCACATGAGACTGTAAGTTACATTTAAAATGGTAGAGGTAACTTCCACATGAGACTGTAAGTTACATTTAAAATGGTAGAGGTAACTTCCACATGAGACTGTAAGTTACATTTAAAATGGTAGTGGTAACTTCCACATGAGACTGTAAGTTACAACATATTAAAAAAAGAATAATCATAATTTCATCACACTTACGAGACCCAGGGGTGTAGCTAATTGAGACTGTTGCCTCGGGCAGTACGATTGTGACTGTAGGTGGTGTTGTAGTTTCAGCAGTAGGAGGTGGTGTGGTTGTAATAGTAGGTGGTGTTGTAGTTTCAGTAGTAGGAGGTGGTGTGGTTGTAATAGCAGGTGGTGTTGTAGTTTCAGCAGTAGGAGGTGGTGGTGTGGTTGTAATAGCAGGTGGTGTTGTAGTTTCAGCAGTAGGAGGTGGCATGGGTGCAGTAGCAGATGGTGTGGTGGTTGCAGGTGCTGCAGGTGGAGAACATAAAGTTGACATATTTAACTTGATCATGAAACCACATCATCACTGATGGAATGTGAAAAATGTTGCAGTAGGAAACAGGCGTAGTTTAACCCACCAGTTGAGACACTGACAATGACACAGCGAAGCTCCGACTGATATGTGGCCGCACTGAGAAAACAAACAAGTTTAATAAACAGGAGTTTTGTTTTATCTTAATGTTACTTATTGGATTATGTTTGAGGTTGCAGCAGTTGAGATAAAACAATATAAATGCAATGCTTTTGTATCGCAATCATAGATTAAAAAAATAATAAAATAAAGACGTTATTGACTTTCTGACACAGTAATATACTACTTTGATAAGATTCTCTAATACAGTACTCAAAAAGGTTATATGGACAGACAGACAGACAGACAGACAGACAGACAGACAGACAGACAGACAGACAGACAGACAGACAGACAGACAGACTGACTGACTGACTGACTGACTGACTGACTGACTGACTGACTGACAGACAGATCATTTAAAGGGATGCTGACCCGTTGGGCTGAGCAACAAAGCAGACTGGGTGATGTTCTCCATCCTCTGACTGTGATGGCGTCCATCTCAGGATGAACTGTCCCTGTGCTGATCCAGCCAGGATCATGTTGTGAGGTCCGCTGAACAACAGCTCAGAGACCCTACAAGACCACCAAAGAAGAGAACATGGTTCAAAAGTCTTAATTTACATCTCCAGACCTTCATACTAAATGACCTCATTTGGTGTGTCAGATGTGCATAAACCCTTTAGACATAGTACACCTAAGGACAACACGTTAGTACCCTGAATGGGCCCATTATCCATGTTCTACTTTTAAACCTAAAATGAAAATAAAGAAAAAATGAAAATCACACCAAATGAAAAGATATGACATATGATATACATTAAGAATGAATGAACTTCATGAACATTAAAAGACACCCCAGGGCAAAAACACACTCTTCAAATGTCTTCCTTTGGTCCATCCATTGGAAGGAATTCTGAGTTATGGCCAGTGGTGGGCAGTATCTAAGTACATTAATTGATTTCTAGAAAGGGATTCTTCCAAAATAGGAGATCTACACAAATTGCTACAGCAACCGATCCAGGGTTAGGATGACTAAATGAATTACCACGCCAAGCTATTCCTTGTTGTCTTTTACTCACGTGGAGTTTGTTGCCTCTGTGTTGATGGTGATTTCCAGTGTGTGACCAACAGGGCTGTAGAGCTGTGCTCTGTTAGCCGGGGTGGGAGGCAGGAACCTGGGTAGATACTGTCCCTCTGTACAGCTGGGTACTGCTCCATCCACTGAACACAAAGGAGAAATATAAACATTTTAAAGGCTTTACGTTTTATTATTGATTTAATTAGATTATCTATTTAATTTATTAGCACATTAACTGGTTGAGTTGCCAGGATCCCCTGATAAAATACACCTGCAAGGATCAATTTTTAGATGAACTAAGGGGTTTGCTGTGTACCTTTGACAACAAACTGTAGAGGTATACCGCTGAGCAAATCGCTGGTAGTGTAATTGTACTGAGATCCTCCTGTGTCTGTGACGGTGATATTCTGTTTGGGAAGGTCAGACATATAGAACTGGAAAACGTAGAGACCCTCATTACTGCTGTTGGTGGCAGCAAATGTCAAAGTGCAATTCTGAAAGAAGAGAGAAGGGACAGAGCAGGACAGGAAGAGTTAAAAAACAAACCAGGAGAAATAATGGGTCATATTTCTAAGAAGACGTAGCTATAGACAAACAGCACATACTAATCATAGCAGTAATCATGATTACAGTAGTACAAAATACATGCAATGTTAATTAAAATGTGTGTTAGCATTAATCAAATTAACATAAAATGTGTATTAGCATCAGTTTGATGTGATCTATGCTCTTATTTACAAAATAAAAGCCTTCAACTCACGTCTGACATGATGAAAACAGAAGGAAGAGTAGACCAAGGAAAGCATACAACTCGGTCTCCATCTGGGTCAAATGCTAACAGGGTGAAGTTTCTCACACAGTTAGAAGGAACTCTGAGAGACAAAGACAGACGGAAGGAAAAACAGAAAAAAAACAGAATGAGATTATAAACTTAGTTTATTTTCCACCTCTGTATTAGTATAAGTATGTAGTACTAGTAGTATTATAATAGTATTATAAATATAAAATTCCAGTTTAGTATACATGTTAAAGGAAATATTCACCCTAAAACAGAATTTGCATTGTGCTTTTCAAGTTATCTTGAATCTCTAGTACACATTGAGTTAGTGATTGACTTTGTGTTTGAGATATTATATCCAAATTAGTTTTATTTAAATGTAGGACTTACAGTACACCTCTGAACCATTAAATGTCCCCATGTCCCATAAAAACCATCATGTGTGATGTCATGTCCCATTAAAACCATCATGTGTGATGTGTTGTTGTGTAGCTTGTGAGCTTGTAGATCGGATATTTTCACAATGTTTGCTTCTTTCTCATGTCATATTTGACAATTTGACCAATTTGGTTTTAAAAAAGTCGTACAAATTGTAACTTTAGAAATGTGCAGATACCCTGTATACACTTAGACTGTATGTTGGTTTGTGTACTGTTGATTGAGAAATCAATGTTGCACATTAAAGGACGACTTCACCCATTTTCAACCTATCTTCATATAATTGGTCCTCACCATTGTTCATGATAAAATGGTAAAAAAAAAACGAATCTCAAAGGAGGGCTGTGGACACTTCAGAAACGCACCTACCAGTGACGTCATCGTTTGGCAGATGTTTTTTTTTCAAAAAGATTTATTGTTTTTTATTTAGATTTTTATTAACACGTCCATTATAGCATGCTAACTTTCCAGGAATAGAAAGCCTGCAGTGTCTATTAGCTTGGATTCCCCTTTGATGAAGTCACTGGTAGGCAGGTTTCAAGTGTCCACAGCCCTCCTCTGAGACACTGAGTGAATAGACACAAACGGTACCATGAAGATAGGTTGAAAATGGGTGAAGTGGTCCTTTAAGCTAATCATCTGGGGACCCCCAGTTTGGGAACCACTGTTCTGCCTGTCACTCTGCTGTTCAGCTTAATGAGAGATTAAAACTGAGATGTAAAATATAATAAAATTAACTAAATCAATAGTCATATTTAGGGTATAGTATTATCTTAATGTTAGTAATGAGCATAAGAACAGAAGAGAAGTGTATTATGTTACCGTAGTGAAGGTATGATGGTGGTCTGAGGAGACCTGTTGGCTTTCCCAGTGTCAGATCTGGTCATGAGGTTCACATACGTAAAAGCCCCCCAGTTCACAATGTTATTTGTGTTATGTATCCAGTTACCACCTCGTAACCTGTGGGAGATGAGATTATTATTATTTAAAAAAGTGACAGACACAACATAACACAGTTTATTTCTGTTACCATTTTTACACTGTGGCAGATGAAGCAATTGTGAAATAAAAATAGGGAAAAAAAGTAAATGTAAAACATGTAGGGGTGCAACAGTTAATTAAACTAATAAAATAAATCAATTAATAAACTATCTTTTGTCTATTGATTACAGACAAAAAGTGTTTTTTAATAGAAAAAATAGCCGATCTACAAGCTGACAACGTGTCGCATCACGACGCGTTATGAGCTTGTAGATCTACTAGTTTCACTCTTTTTTCACGACACACACACACACACACACACACACACACACACACACACACACACACACACACACACACACACACACACACACACACACACACAAACACACGCATACACGCATATGCACACACTCCTCATTGACTTACATTGTACAGTGAAACAGCTCTCAAAGTCACTCTTTTAGCACATAAATGAACACAACAAGAAAAAATATCACCAAACCCAGTACTGTTTGTTAAAAATAAAAAATGTTTTACATGTTTTACAATTGTTATTAGGAAGAAAACCTGGACTGGATCTGCGGATCCGGATTCGGATATTCAAATAGTAAAATCAACAGGAAGTTGACATTTTTATTTAAAAAACAAACAGAACTGGGTTCCATATTGTCTGAATCATCTTTGTTTGTGTTCGTCTATGTGCTAAAAGAGTTTATTTGAGAGCTGTTTCACCGCACAATGTAAGTCAATGAGAATCATGATTTGAATGATCAATGTCTAGTCAATGGAGCAATTATTTTTTTATTTTTTATACACCTTTGGAGTTACATTATGGCAAGGTAACTACATAACCCAAACTTCTACCAAAGTGGTCTTGCCCTTTAAGACGGTTAAATTAAAGTTAGGTGTGTGTGTGTGTGTGTGTGTGTGTGTGTGTGTGTGTGTGTGTGTGTGTGTGTGTGTGTGTGTGTGTGTGTGTGTGTGTGTGCGTGTGCGTGCGTGCGCGTGTGCACGTGCATAGGGTGTATTTTGATGTGCCTTTTTTGCAATAAATTCTGTATTAATGTTATCTAATCCCTTTGTCTGCTGAATTGCTTGTACTGTTGTTCCACAAACTGTTGGAGATATACTGTTTTTACACTTTCCATAGGCTACACAGTATTTCTTATTATTTCCTAATATATACATTATATATGAATTACGCAAAAAAAAAAAAAAAGAATAAACTAAGAGGGGAGTGCATTAAGCATTTAACAGATTAAAAACTACTAGTTTGTGGTTTGTCCCGATAAATCTAAAAAAGTTTCTATTTTCAAAATGTTTAAAATATGCACTTGTGGTTCTTCGTCTCAACTCTTCAATTATTAAAAAAAAATCAATAGAATACATGTTTAGAAAATCATCAGTTTCAGCCCTACATATATGACAGCTAAGCAGTCAATACATAAATGTCCTGCTATTTGTCACATGACACATCAATGGACAACCTGTTTGTTTCAGGGATTGAACCTGTGATCTTTCAAACTTGACCAGCTCCTCTTATTTAGCTGAGTCATGGCAGGCTGGAGATTTAAATACAGATTAAATGACCTACTGTGTAAAACATTAAAATGGTATTTAAAGTGTCATTGTTTTTGTTGTGTCATAGTGAATCCCTCTTCACTCACTGCAAATAGAAGTAATCGTTGCTGGGAACCAGTCGAGTCATGATTCCTTCTCGTTGACACCACTCTGTGGTGTTCTGCACCGTGTTCACCTCCAGTTGGGTCTCAATGCCACAGTCCCCATATTCACACTCCCATGTGTCTGAATCTGTGCATGATGTGAAGGCTGTCTTATAGCGCAAAACCACCTGTAATTATGAGATAATGATATACAAGTTATACATTACATGACTTTTATCCTGTCTCTGTTTACAATAGGTGGATACAGACACAGAGGTTTGTAAATGAAATTAACTATTTAACTAGAAAAAGTGCTCCTTGGAGCACAGGTCTCCGCCAGGTCAGGTAGGTTATTTTGGCCTCCTGGTGGCGCTATAATAGGCCAATGTGAAAAGGGTGCCATTTATTCCTAGGCCGTGCATGGCAATCGGACACTGCATGCATGATTTGATTCATTTTGTTCTAAAAATGTGTTTTGCCAAATTTGACTTGCTGGTGGTGCTATAACAGGCCAATGTTAAAAGGGTGGCATTTGTTCCTCAACGTAGTGCAAATGTGCATTCAAAGTTTCACCGCAATCGGACGCTGCGTTCATGATTTGCGGCATTTTGTTCAAAACGGGCCACTTCTGCAAACATGACATGTCAATGCTAGCCAATCAGGATGGAATATGAAAAATCAAACAGATCCGTCTTGATCACGTGACTATAGAGATCATTTGTACCGATTTGCGTGAAATTTGGATACATTTTGAAGGCTTAATATCAAAAAAAATAGTTTTACATAAGTCTGCCTCCTAGTGGCGTTTTACACCGATTGGTGCAGTTATAGGTAAAAACACGAATCGGCCTGTTACAGCGCCACCATGAGGTTGATTTGAACATTTTCAAATGGCATTTCTTCCTCGGCCTAATGGGAATGTGTGTGCAAAAGTACTCCTGCAAACTTTGAAAGACAATTTTGTAATGTGTAATGATGATGATGATGTTGATAATAAAAATATTAATGATGATAATAATAACAATAATAATAATTTTAATTATCGAGATTACATAACAATTAGATTCATTACAGAATATGGATTTAGTTTTGGGAATTGCTAATTACATTGATGTTAATCAATATAATTTGAAACAGACACCCTGTTCCAAGTTTATTATAGTTTTGCACTTTTTGTTTTTAAAGAGGGTTTGCTATTTAGAATAGTTGTTATTTTTAGAAAAGCAGTGGTGGAAAGTAACTAAGTACTTTTACTTTACTGGAGTATTTCCGGTTCGGGAGGGGTCCCTGACACGATTTTATTTTGGCTCAATAAAAGTAATTTTACACTAATGTGGTTCGCGCTTACGGCTCGCTTGTAAATGTTAGGGGTCCTTGACATGAAAATGCTCCTCAGAGTTGATACAGCTCTCGCTGGCCGGTCCGCGCTGGCTGGGGACAGACTGACGAAGGGGAGAAATAGAGAGAGAAACGCTTTGCTGGACTGTCACAGCTTGTTTCTAAACAAACTGTTCATTTTAGCCGATAAATACGTCACGTATAGTTGTTCAATATTAATTAATATTATACCTCAAACAAAGCCTCTTTGTTTTCAAGGGACACCCTTGGGAGACCCACAGCGCAAAAAGATAAAAGCTATTTTTATCATTTCAAAACATAAGTATAAACAAACTGCTTCACTTGAACAATGTTGGTGTAATATATGTTTTATATACACAGATTCCGCGGTGGTCGGATTGGCTCTCCACTCTCCTTTGTCCCCAGTGTGTGCGTGTGTGTGTGTGTGTGTGTGTGTGTGTGTGTGTGTGTGTGTGTGTGTGTGTGTGTGTGTGTGTGTGTGTCTGTGTGTGTGTGTGTGTGTGTGTGTGTGTGTGTGTGTGTGTGTGTGTGTGTGTGTGTGTGTGTGTGTGTGTGTGTTTTGTCCTAGCACAGGGGTTGGGGCTGGAGAAGTAGAGACGGCTCGCTCGTCCAGGGGCCTGTTCCTCAAAAGGTGAATTAGAGCTAAAGGCTGTACCACCTATCCTGGCTTAATTTAGCCAGGATTAGAGCTGAGTCGGTTCCTCAAAAGGTGAATTATCTTGAAGATTAGTTTAGCCAGTTCACCCTGGCTAAGTTTAGCCTTATCCGATTCCTCAAAAGAGAATTGAAGCAAGCCTAGCTTAGTTACCATGGAAATTTAGCTGTGAAGTTAGCCTGGTCAGGAGCAGGCTAACAGCCAAGCTTACTTAATCCAGTGTCTTTGTTCTTCAAGTTTTTCCCACCCACCACCCAAGACAGACAGAGGTTACTCCAATTATATAGTAGGATAGTTCATATTGTTGTTAGATGTTTGATAAAATATTACCAATTTTTTTTTTATATTATAAAAAATGTCTAACACATACATATATATACATATATATATATATATATATATATATATATATATATATATATATATATATATATATATATATATACATTATTAGTTACGGGTTTAAAGGAGCTTCTTTGTAAGTCAATAAGGAGCATATTTTAAATTATCAATTTCTAGTCAATGGAGAAATTATTTTTTATTTCTTGTCCACCTTTGGAGTTACATCATGATGGCAAGATAACTACACAACCCAAATTTCTACCAAAGTGGTCTTGCAAATGTGGGGTTATTGCGTGTCTCGTCCCGTCCCCCGCTCATCCCGTCGCGGTCAACCCCCCCGTCCGGCCCCCCCTCCCGTCCCGTCCCCGCTGTTGTTCCCGTTCCCCGCTGCCATGATTGGTCAAGTTCAAGGAATCTGCGCTCGAGTTCATGGTCTTTTATAGAAATACGTCGCCGGCGAATCGCCGCCCATTCAGCCTGGCTTCATTATCCTGGCTGGACACAGCCTGGCTTGACATAGCCTAGCTCGACAAAGTTGCTCCTTTTCAGCCTGGCTTGGCGTCTGAGGAACGGAATAAACGAGGCTTTTCGGACCCGACTTTGTCAAGCCTGGATTTGGCTTAAGGCCAGGCTTTTTTAATTCACCTTTTGAGGAACAGGCCCCCGGTCATTTGGCAGCTTATTTATAAACTTTAGTCTAAGCAGTGTGTAGGCAACAGTACAACCAGCAGCACTACTGGAAGTGGAACGGATGGTTAAATGAATGCCTGGATATCGCGGCGACCACTAAGGAGGTTTTCCCTTTCTAGTACGTTGTGTTTATGAATGGTCACTAGACAGAGATTAGGCTTCGTCCACACACTTTGTCCACACGTACACAGGTATTTTCATAAACGCAGATTTATCGTTTTCGTTTTTGTAAACCTCCGCGTCTACACGGCCCCGTTTACAAAAATCTCTCTGTCCACATGAAAACGCATTAAGACGGTAAAATCGCAGCTGTCATCGCGAGACTGTCTATTCACAGCGGTCAACAACTGTAGTCTCGCGATGACAGCCAAATATATCTTATTATTAAAGATTTATCTTTAAATGTCAATAAAAATATGTATTCTCTAAATATTAATATACTAATATTTCCTGAATGAATGAACTTGGTAAAGTGTCTCGTAGGGTCAGGATGACATGTTGCTATAGTCATTAATTACCCCAACCAACATCGAAGCACCTGTGTGCATTAATCCTTCATTAATCCTCCTTTTGTTAAATAAAATAAAAGTTTACATCTGTCTTGTAGGCCTAAACTTTCTCTCTAATCTCTGAAGTGTCTATGTTACTTCTGTGTATCAATTATGATTTGATTACCACTCAATAAAATGCTATGTTGAAATGTACATGTTGAAATGTAACTTTCGGATCAGCGTGCACGCGCACGTGTGTGTGTGTGTGTGTGTGTGTGTGTGTGTGTGTGTGTGTGTGTGTGTGTGCGGCCGTGCGCATGTATGTGGGGGGGGGTTGCGACCTTAGGTGTCAACGCACGTCGCCTGCCAGCTAGGTCGCCAGCTACGACGTGTGCCAGGCTCCCGACCGACGCACGGACCGCATCGGCCGTGTGCCCAACAAGAAAAAATTAATGTTATTAAAACACCTATATCTATATGGTATAATGAACGTCAATTAATGTATCCCTATCCCCTAGCTGCCAGATTCATATTTACGCACACGCCAAACGCACTGCCTAATAATCAGATACTATATACTATATTATATATGGGCTACTGTCAGCTGACATCATAGCTACACAGCATTATGGCTACGGACAGAGCAGTCAGCGGTCTTTAGATGATAGATGCGAGATAGATTTATAGATAGATAGATAGATAGATAGATAGATAGATAGATAGATAGATAGATAGATAGATAGATAGATATACATACATGTGTGTGTGTGTGTGTGTGTGTGTGTGTGTGTGTGTGTGTGTGTGTGTGTGTGTGTGTGTGTGTGTGTGTGGTCAGTGATGGAAGAAGTACTAAACATATTTACTTAGGTAAAAGTATCAATACCCTATTGTAGCAATACTCATGGGGATTAAAAATTTACTTGAGTAAAAGTACAAAAGTATTGGGATCAAAATATATAGTACCAAAAGTAGAAGTACTTGATATGCTGAGTGTAGCCTACCGTTTCACAAGTTATCATTATGTCTAAAATGTATAATAATCTTTTGAAAATAGCCGATCTTACAAGCTCACAACACCTCACATTGTGTGCTTGTAGATCTGCTATTTTCAAGTAACCAACGTTTAAATAGGGCAGAAGTGGTTGGGGATGTAATAATAATCTTAAATCTACAAAGTAACTAAAGTTTTCAGATAATTGTAGTGGAGTAAAAGTACAATATTTGCCTCTGAGATGTAGTGGAGTAGAAGTAAAAGTATAGAAAAATGGAAATACTCCAGTAATAATAATAATAAGGTCTATTATTGCAATAGTAAGGTCTATAATAATAATAATAATAATAATGATTATTATTACTATTATTATTCTTTTGGGCTGTGGGTGTGTTTAGATATGCCCAACAGCGCATTGGTTTATATTGTATTGGACCAGTGCGCAACGAATAATGATAATAATATTATAATAATAATCCTTGAATAGCATACATAGAATATGATGAATGCACATAGGCTATTATGTTGCATGATCCAAGTAAAAATGTCTCTAAAAACATGGCCTGAGTACATTTACTCAAGTACTGTACTTAAGTACAAGTTAAGTAAACTCGTCCTAACTATCTTGTGGCCTCAAATTAGTATTTTGTGGGCTCGAAATACAAATTCATCCGAGGCATGCATTAGTAATTTGAGGCTGTCAGTCACTCCAGCGCAAGGTGACCAGCTCCCCTTAAAGTTAATTAAACCATATAACATGACATGTTGTGGATATTCAGCCAAACTAGTGTGATTGAAAACGTAGGCCTGCATTCTTCATGTCCTCAACTCAAAGTAAACGGTGGATTATTTCTTCAAATAGACCGTTGGCGATCACAGAGGCAGCGAGGTTACGAGGTAACATGGGTGATTCACATCCAGTTGTTTTAGTTTATATTGGATGTGATTTCTCCATCGCAATGCTTTCCCATCAAACACAGTAGCCTATAGGTCTTGCCTACTGTATAGATGTTTTACAGACAAACCATAGATAGACTATCTACTTCAGAACGACGTCAGCATCACCGGCTGGCTCCTGCCCAATGCGCAGCTCTCCACCGGAGCACAAACTGTCCTGCAACTTTTACTACACTCACTATTAAATGGTGATTATTGAATTACAAGAAAAGGCACACATTAACAAAAATATGTTGTGGCTCTTTGGATGCAAAAAAATATTCTATTGTTTCTCAACGTCATTGCTGACAGCTCGCACCTGGCTGTAACTTTTGGTAAAGCCTTTTCTGTCAGAGCGCAAACCTTCCTACCTTATTGATTTTTTATTATAGTCTGTCCTACAGGGTTTGCCAGTGGGATTACCATATTCTGTGACGGTCACGGTATAAACTTTCTTTGTCAAGAATGATACCATCACATCGTACTGAATGGAATAGGTTTGTATTTTAATTTAACCCATTAATAGAGCAGTGTGCAATGTGCGCTCTGTGGAGACCTGACTGCTGCTGTTTTGCAAATAAAAAGCCCATGACACCATGCACTTTCATGAGGGATAGCCTGCCCTGGCCAAAATGTCACAATCTGAACGTTTATGGAGTGAGTGATTAATGAAAGCTTAAACATTAATGGATAATGGCTGGTGTTTGGTGGGACTCGTGGGAGTTACCCATCTCCAATCTCCTGCTGAAGTCCTGTGGTCAAAAACACACAACGTGAAGAAGAGCTCCTGCGCTTATGTTGGTTATATCCTTTTTTTTTTTTTTTTTTTTATCCCACGATTTTGTAACCCTATTTTTTACACCCAGTGCCAATTGTCTATGTAATCCTGGGGACTACCTTCCCTCTGCCAACCTAGGGAGGCCAGGGCCGAGCTCATGCCTCCTTCAATGCATGAGAGCCTACTGACCTTCTTGTCACCTGACAGGGGAGAGTTTCCCTGGTTGGACGTAGCGCGTGGAAGGAACACGTTATTCCAACCAGTTCCCTTCCCCTCCATCAGGCGCCCCGGCTGGCCAGGGGGAGGCAGTATAGTGACCAGGATTACTGCATGTTTTTGTGAGGGTATCTACCCGCAGGGCTTGAGTCTACAGAGGTGCAAGTGACTGGAGACAGTCTCCAGCCATGTCTCCAGTCGGTCTCCAGGCGTCGGGGGGGGCCCCCTTGTCTCCAGTCGCCCCCCTCATAGACCTCCATTCACTCTCCAGTCTCCAGAGGCCCCCACCTTCCTGAAAATCTCTCTCGTTTGCCTGTCCCCGCCCCCTTCACTGCTCTCTGAGTTTCTCTGGCAGCCATCTTTGTTTTCATTTAGATGGACAGGAACACTCTATGCTTTTTAATTCATTATAGACCCCCACAACCAAACAATGATGGTCCCTTGGTGCTGGTTGGGACCCAATAACATTTTGATTTTATGTTTTATATGTTTTTGATGACGTTAAGGCCTGGATTTGGACTTCTCTCTCCCAGCCTGCAGCAGCACAGTTGCCAGACTCTGTGAGAGAATCGAGCAACCTGGTCTATGAAAACAAAGCCCAAAAGAAGTGACTATATGGGCCACAGGAGCCCCCACGGATGGTCTCTTTGTGCTGGTTGGAACCCAATGACGTTTATATTTGATGTTTTATATGCTTTTGATGACATCCAGGCGTGGATTTTTACATCTATGTCACAGACTCCTGTCACAGCCAGCGTTGCCAGGTTCTGTGAGAGAAACGAGTGACTGGGTGTGAGCCCTTTTAAACCTACTGTATACATAGTCAATTTGAAAATAGCAGATCTACAAGCTCACAACGTGTCACATCGTGACGGATTGTGAGCTT
Organism: Gymnoscopelus braueri; assembly: GCF_963280865.1. Taxonomy (NCBI): domain Eukaryota; kingdom Metazoa; phylum Chordata; class Actinopteri; order Myctophiformes; family Myctophidae; genus Gymnoscopelus; species Gymnoscopelus braueri. The sequence continues at coordinate 10,323,818 of NC_137620.1, read as the reverse complement.
GTAGATCTGCTATTTTCAAATAAATCTTGGGGGACATAATAAAGCAGACCTGGCTGCAAACATTGGTGAGAGCATGTCAGACAGCAGCAGCATCAGAAGACAGGTAAGGTGCCTTGTAAACAGATGTTTAATGGCTTTAATTGTGCTAATGGAACATAATCATTGATCATTATACCCCTTAGTCCCTAAGGAAGACCCGATTTTATATTGAATATGATTTTAAATGTGGGCTGAGAGCTGCTTAAAGCTAACAAACAGTCCATGCTAGACACATATCATTATTCATAGAACATCACTGATCAACATTGAAGCCTCGATTTTATATTTCATATTATTTAAAATATTTTTAGCTTTGTTTATTATATAGGAGTTTGAGGGAAAGAGCTCTAGCTCCGTTTTTGTACTGTTATTTAACATGACAGTTTAATGTTTTGTGGTCATGGGTCAAGGTGTGTTGGTCAAGACATGTTTACCTCCATCTGGGGTGTGTGGGTTTTGTAAACTGCTCAGTGTAACATGCATGATATTATACAACCCACATGCTAAATGAGGAGAAATCAAATTAGTGATTGACTGTTTCAGACAATGTAATGTATTGTAGATGTTGATTCTAATCACTGTATCTGATCTGTTTATTTATGTCAATTTTTTTTCTGGGGACCCCAGTACAGTTCATCAGTAGGCCTACAGTTATTTTAATAATATGATAGGGCAGTGGTTCTCAAAGAGAGGGTGTACAAATGGAACCAAATGGACCCATGAGGGTCCATATGGTTCCATTTATACACTCTTAAGAGTTAGGATTGTATAGTATAGATTGCGGTCCCAGAGGTAGAAAATGTTCAAATAGGGGTCTCTGTGATAGCGCATACTATGCGTTCATATTATTTGAGATATTTAATTATGTGTAGGCCTTTATGTATAGTCTACATGATTGTGGATGTTGTGTGTTCATTATGCTCCCAACTAGTGTAATAGAGTTGAGGCTTTGGACAGAGAGAGACTCAAAGCTGTTTATGTGAATAAAATGTTCATCCAATATGTGTGTGCTATTACAGTAGTTCTCAAACGTTTTCATGTGAAGGACCCCCAAATGAATATGCATTTGACTATAGGGTTTATTGATGATTTTGATGTTATATTAACACATTTTCCTGGAGACCCCCTGGAACCCCCTTAAAGTAAAAAAAAAGATGAGTGTTTTTTTCTTTTCATTTACTGCTTTCAATAGTTTTAGCAATTTTCGCGATATTTTTTACAGTGGGCGGGGGCATTCTGTCCGGTGGCTAAATATGCCTTTTTTACACAATAAAAAAGGTCCTGTGGTCTTGGATGGCCAGATGTGAGTTATTGGGGGCTAGAAGAGCTACTGTAAATAATAATAAAGAAAACACCGGGTTATTGTGTAAAAATATACATATTTAGCCACCGGATAGAATGCCCCCGCCAACTGTAAAAAAGATCGCGAAAATTGCTAAAACTACAGAAAGCAGTAAAAAAAAGTTTAACACTCATCTTTTATTTACTTTAATTACAAGCTAAAACATAAACCTTGGTTGTAAAAAAACAAAGTTGTCCTTTAAAGGACAGAAGTCGTTTTAGTCGTTCTAGGCAGGGAATGAGTTAAGAACCCCTGGGGGTCCCCTGACCACAGGTCTTTATAATATTTTCTGTATCACATGCAAGTAGGGACATGGTGGTGTCACAAAGCAAACAAGCACTGGTAGTTAGTACTTCTAGCTTATGTTGGTTTCAGGGTGCAAGTCCCTGCAGTGCTGTACCCTGCCGACTGTCTCACCTTTGTCCTGTATGTTTACATGAAATGTTATCACTCAATTAGTTGTCACGCTGTCCAGTTAACACATTTGGTTCCATTTGTACACTCTCAGAGTTAGGATTTTATAGTATAGATTGTGGTCCCAGAGATAAAAATCAAATGGGGGTCCGTGGTCTAATGCATATCAAACTGGGGGTCCTTGAAATTAAAAGGTTTGAGAACCACTGTGACAGGGGATACTGTGTGTTCATATTTGAGACAGTTATTTATGCAAATATTCCACATTCACTTTTCACTTCATTAATGTTTTTAAATAGCCGATCTACAAGCTTGTAGATTGGCTATTTTCAAATAGCTGATGTATATAGGGTATATAGTAGCTTGCTGATTTTGATGCTATAGATATTAACACATTTTTCTGGGGACCCCAGTACAGTTCATCAGTACAGTTATTTAACATGACAGTGTGGTGCTAAAGCTGCAGTCGAAATCCAGCTCTTAGAGAACATGTGATATCCCCTGGTGTGTGTTCATATTATTTTAGATATTAAATGATGTGCAGGCCTATTGGCTTTGGACTGACAGAGACAGGCAGAAAGCTGTTCAATACATGTTCATCCTGTGTGCTGTTGCAGTGGTTCTCAAACCTTTTCATGTCAAGGACTCAAAATGAATATATTTTTGGCCATTTTAAGATTTTTTGAAAATAGCCAATCTACAAGCTTGTAGATCGGCTATTTTCAACCAGGTGATGAAAGGTTTAAAGTGGCTAAAATGTGTAACATGGATTATAGGCCAAATGCTACAGCAGAGGAAATGGTGAGAAATCAAATGAGTGATTGACTGTTTTAGACAATATGCATTGCAGATATGTTGATTCTAACCAAATTACTGTATCTGAGATATTTATTTATGTCTAGGCTCCTATGCTCTTGTTTAGTGTACATGATAGGGCAGTGGTTCTCAAACAGAGGGTGTACAAATGGAACCAAATGGACCCTCACAGGTCCATTTGGTTCCATTTATACACTCTTAGAGTAAATGTATACAATTTAAAATTATTTTAAAGTATAGATTGCTGTCCCAGAGGTAGAAAATGCTCAAATAGGGGTCCTTGAAATGAAAAGGTTTGAGAACCACTGTGATAGGGGATAGTATGCGTTCATTATTGTCTCCGCCAGGCCGAAAGGCATGGCGAGAGAGTATGTTTTGCACCCTGTCTGACCAGCTAATCTCCAGGACTGTTGGCATGATCGCAGCGAAACTATGCACACACACTCCCTGGATGCCAATTCAGAACCTCTGCCCCAAATCTTTCACATGGGCCTGTTATAGCGCCACCAGGAGACCGCTTTTTGCAAAACCCATTTTTGACAGTACTCCTACAGATTCTGTCCAAACGTCACGTGAATCGGTACACAGTGGCCCTCATTTATCAACGGAGCTTATAAACCGGCTTATATTTTTCCATATATTCGGCCGTACACCAACGTCGAAGTCACATTTATCAACGAATCCTACACAGCCAATCCTAGCGTACATTGGGTCGGAGCCTTGATAAATGTCACGGCTGAAACCGAGCGCCATTTAAATAACACGCCCTTAAATATTCTCGAAACGCCCTGATTTTACGACATGGAGAACCAGAATACGACCAAATAAAGCATGGGAAGCCAAAAGAGTTTCGCCGCCTCGCCTCGCTGCCTGTCAAGTCACACACGCACATGCACACGCCTCTCTCTGTCTCACACACACATACACACACACGCCCAACTGTGTCTTTCATGCAATCCGTACTATCTTTGTCACGTAGGCTTGTAGCCTACATGAATTACATAATGATACCAATCACATCGCCATGAATGGGGTTTGTATATTAATTTATTTAACCCATACCGAGCAGTGCACAAGCAGTCATGTAGGATATTCCCCGTGAGACTCGGACGGGCGGCAGTGATCCCGTGCTGCCACGTTAATAAGAGATTCGATCGTCGGGTTGATATCCATAACCCAACCAGGGGCCTGTTCCTCAAAAGGTGAATTAAAAAAGCCTGGCCTTAAGCCAAATCCAGGCTTGACAAAGTCGGGTCCAAAAAGCCTCGTTTATTCCGTTCCTCAGACGCCAAGCCAGGCTGAAAAGGAGCAACTTTGTCGAGCTAGGCTATGTCAAGCCAGGCTGTGTCCAGCCAGGATAATGAAGCCAGGCTGAATGGGCGGCGATTCGCCGGCGACGTATTTCTATAAAAGACCATGAACTCGAGCGCAGATTCCTTGAACTTGACCAATCACGGAGTCCAAAACCAGAGCAGCGTTCTTCTCTGTGGCTGAATAGCAGCACTGCAGCAGCTCATGAAATAATACAAGGAAGTAAAATGTATTTAAACAAGAAAGGAAACGCGACCGCAATAAATAGATCCAGGGAGAAAGCATGGCAAAGTATTGCAAGCACACACAGTGTGTGTGTGTGTGTGTGTGTGTGTGTGTGTGTGTGTGTGTGTGTGTGTGTGTGTGTGTGTGTGTGTGTGTGTGTGTGTGTGTGTGTGTGTGTGTGTGTGTGTGTGTGTGTTTGAGACGGACGGGCAACGGGACGAACGGGACGGGACGGGGGGGGGGGGGGGTGGTGTACTGCGACGGGGGCCACAACGGGACAGGACGGGACGGGGGGGGGTTGACCGCGACAGGGGGCAGTTATTTATGGGACGAGACACGCAATAAATAACCCCACATTTGCAAGACCACTTTGGTAGAGGTTTGAGTTGTGTAGTTACCTTGCCATCATGATGTAACTCCAAAGGTGGACAAGAAATAAAAAATAATTTCTCCATTGACTAGAAATTGATAATTTAAAATATGCTCCTCATTGACTTACAAAGAGGCTCCTTTAAACCCATAACTAATAATTTATATATATATATATATATATATATATATATAAATAAATTATTAGTTACGGGTATATGTGTGTGTATGTATGTGTCAGACATTTTTTATAATATTACATTTTTGTTTTATATATTATCAAACATCTAACAACAATATGAACTATAGTGTTAACTATAACAGAGTGACAATTGCATATCACATGAGTCATTGTGAAACAATTATGATTATGATTCATGGTCACACACTATTTCAGTAATTAATTTGATTATATCTTATTGTATTTATTTCATTTTATTTGAATGCAGGGTCATTAAAATGAGTCCATATACAAACACATGTTTTGAATTAACTGTGGAAAAACTTGAAGAACAAGGCACTAGATTAAGTAAGCTTGGCTGTTAGCCTGCTCCTGACCAGGCTAACTTCACAGCTAAATTGCCATGGTAACTAAGCTAGGCTTGCTTCAATTCTCTTTTGAGGAATCGGATAAGGCTAAACTTAGCCAGGGTGAACTGGCTAAACTAATCTTCAAGATAATTCACCTTTTGAGGAACCGACTCAGCTCTAATCCTGGCTAAATTAAGCCAGGATAGGTGGAAAAGCCAGGCTTTAGCTCTAATTCACCTTTTGAGGAACAGGCCCCAGGTTGTGTAGCCTACATAACTCTCTATGACATAACTCCATGACATAGGACAAGCTACAGTAAGTTTGTAGACCTCACTGTCCATGAAAAGATGGTCGGGGCTCCCGAAAATGTTCTCGCAGCAGAAGCGCTCGTATATTTTGAAAATAGCAGATCTACAAGCTCACAACGCATCGGGATGGGACCTGTTGTGAGCTTGTAGATCTGCTATTTTCAAATAGCCAATGCAGCCAGTCAGATCTGCAAGCTTAACCGAATGACTGTTAAAGCATTTTGTTTAAATTACTTTATAAAATGTTATATTTTCACAGGGATTATTTGTTAGTGTAGATATACATTTAGGAGTGGATTATGTGTCCAGATGCCTGTCAGACAGTCAGACAATGCTTCTCCGCAGGTCTAGAATGGAATAAACGGGCGCAGCCAACGGCAACAACTGCTATCGACCAGACGTGAGATCTCAGCGTACGGTAGGATGAAGCCATCGTCAGGTTATATTGATACATGCCGAAAGTTGCGGTGATCTCGCCGTACGCCCATTATTTGGTCTGCGCCACGTTGATAAATGAGGGCCAGTATCTCTATAGTCATTAAACAAAACGGGTCTTTCAGATTGAACTTTTTCACTATCATCAGTGTTTCCTTAATTCATGTTTTTTTGTTTACACATGATTTTTTTCTATTGATATATTGCATTCATGTTCATGGGTATTTTCAGACATTTAACCACCTGTGAGGGGTTGTGAGCTTGTAGATCGGCTATTTTCAAATAGATGATGTATATAGGGTTTATAGTGGCTAGCTGATTTTTATACTATATCAAATCTGAGAATCACTGTGCTATTGTATAGTGTGATTACAGGTCAATCAGTAAACACTAAAGGAAAGCTGTGTTGGTAAAGCCAGGTTAATCATATCTTTTCATACATTTTCATGCAAGTAAGGGCATGGTGTGAACATGGCAAAAAAGCACTGGTAGTAGGTACTCCTGGTTTCTGCTGGGAACAGGGTTCGAGTCCCTGCAGCGCTGTGCTTACTGTTTCACCTTTGTCCTGTTGTATGTTTACATACAAAGTTAGCACTCAATTCATAGATTCATAATACCTGAATGCACTTTTAATTATAGTACATCAAGCAGATAGCCCTGTGATTACATCTTTATAGCACATGGTTGCATTACAGTGCAACCACAATGTGATTAAGTTCTTATTCACTATGCAAAGTTTTTGTACTCCTATGTTATGGTGTATTAGTCAGCACAGTGGATTAATATTTCTATCGATCTGGGATGTTAAGGTTGTGCAAAACTGTGGTCAATGAATTGCCTCTTCAGCTAGATTAAACGGCAGTCACTTATAACTGTTGAGACTCCTAGAACATTAAGACGTGTTGACATGGATAGCTTTGTGTCTAATAACATCTCTGTGTTAATGAATGGGGTATGAGCATTATGTCATACAGTGTAGATTGTAGATCGGACCATGTCGTACAGTACATGGTCTACAGACCATGTACTGTAGACCATGTCGGTCTACAGTACAACAAACTATTAAGATGTTTGTAATTACAACATGTACTGCTTGGTGTAATGTTTAAAGCAAAGTAGGCCTTGCACAAGCCCGGGATCGAACCCAGGACCTTTTGACCATGTCATGTGTAAATGACATGCAAATGGTCCAAACAGGGACACACCCTAATGCTAATCTGATCCCTCCCACATTGACTGGAGAAACCTCAGCCAATCGCTGGCCTCACAGAATGCACTACGGTACGGCTCATCCCCCTACCCTAGGGAACACGGGGAGAACATGCAAACTCCACACAGAAAGGCCCTTTCGCCAACCCCACCTAGGGTATGGGCACTGATGACGCGGAGGAGAGAACACGCCCCCAGCGCCCACAGCGTCCCCTGCGGGAATCGAACCCAGGACCTTCTAGCTGTGAGGCGACAGCGCTACCGACTGCGCCACCATGCCCCACTGTTGGTTATATCCTTACAATGTTGCATAGCCTATATCCTCAGAAGGACGTATAGCCTACTGGGACTGTAGGCTACCCAAGTTGAGAGACCGCTCTCTCCATGAAAATATTCCAGCTAAATCCTTTAGATCTGTATGACTGTTATGGCACTTTTTAAATGGGTGAATGATTAAGCATCTAACTTATAACATTGTAAATATGTTAGATTGTTTTTAAATCGCTTGATTTTAATTGCTTGTAGGCCTAATTATGTCACTTGGAAATATTTGATAAATGAGTGCCTGTGTCCCACAACCCAGTAGCCTATTAAATGGCGATTTTTTTATTATTATAAAAAATTAAGATTTGAATGCACATCACTTGTTGGGTGCTGGGTTAAAAAGGTCATTGTATGAAATGTACTGGAGCGACGAGTCTACACGTTTGATTTGATTGTTAATTATGATTGACAGAGTAACATTAATTTCGCAAAATGTTTCTTCGGTGCAAACTCAATTTTGTATATTCATAGGCCTACAGAATATAATTTGTTCCGTAGAACATAGCCCACTATTAATGCAAGACAAGTGTAGTATGTGCGGTCAACATGCAATGACAGTGAGGAAAGGAATATAAATAAATGATGTAGGCTATAGGCTAATTATTATATCATATTATATTATATTACAGTATTCTCAACTGCGCATGCTTATAATGTGAAAAACTCCGTTTACGCCGTCCACACGGCGACGCATAAACGCTGTTTTTAGAAATCTACACTGTGGCCGGAGTTTTCAAAAAGATGCGTTTACATGGACCAAAAACGCGTTTGCGTGTGGACGAACCCCCCAAATCGCATATAAAAAGCTACGTTTATGAAAATACCTGTGTACGTGTGGACGAAGGCTTAAAAGGTGTTCGTTCCTCCTGGAAGTCTCTTACAAACTAGGCTACTGCAGTTTTCCCTGACTTCACTGCTGACAGAATGAACTTGAAGCTTGAATGAGGAAACAATGCAGAACGCCAAACCGAGTTCCGGCTGTGACAACATCTCGGCTAACCCACCGAACAGACAAAATTAGGACGGCTACCGCACACCTGAACCTCTGAATGACATCATATTATAGTCTGGACCAAGCAGAGCCAAATTTATTTAGGCTTTAAAAGTGTAGCATGCATCAACCTTTAGTTTTAGTTTAGTTTTCATTTATTTTTGTATTTATTTTATTTTGTAAATTGTAATATGGGTTAATCAGGGGCGAGATTCAAAACGTTCAGAAAGATAGTGAAAATATTACATCTAATCTCCCGATGCATCTCGATGTTGTCGACGCGTTGTGAGAATGTAGATCGGTTATTTTCACTATTAGTGAAGCTTTGGCACAGGGCTTTAACAGGGCTTAAAACTGGCACAGCTAAATGACTTGAGTCTAAAACAGGACGTTTTTCATGATTTTAGTTAGTTTTAGTACATTTTTTCAACACAATACAGTTTCAGTTAGTTTGTTCTTAATAAAGCCTCGTTTTTATTTCAGTTACCTAAAATGTTTTTTTGTTTTTTATTCTAGTTTTCATTATTTCATTAGTTTAATTAACTATAATAATCTTGCCCTGTACCTACCGTCATAGATCCATTGGCGTACGTGTCCTTTGGCTCATAGGTTATGACAGTTCCATAAAAGTTGTTCTGTTGGGCTCCTCCATGCTGGGCTCCACAGAGCAACAGCAACACCACTGGTATTGAAAAGAGACTCATGTTTTACTGTGGGAATGTAAAATCTACCATCAGGTTTTATACATACACATGCACACACGCAGGCGCCACACACACACACACACACACACACACACACACACACACACACACACACACACACACACACACACACACACACACACACACACACACACACACACACACACACACACACATTTGGAATATTTGAATCTGACTGCAACAAGATACCTGAACCTGATATGAGGGAATGAAATGCTTCTCTGGAAAGGATAATGCAGGTAACGCCTCAGATTAGATTAGTGTACACAGGATCAAACCTTAACGTCTGTATTCATATTCTGTCTGTCTGTCTGTCTGTCTGTCTGTCTGTCTGTCTGTCTGTCTGTCTGTCTGTCAGTCAATCAAATTGTGCCTGCCTGGGTAGATCAAAGATGTCATATATTCATGCCATTTTATATGACCGTCGGTCCCTTTCAGTTATGGTCATTTATTTAATACAATTAAAAAATGCTGCTTTTCTTTACAATGTGTTAATCCTTCTGTGAATATATCTACAATTAACAGAATTGTATTATGTCTGAAGATACAATTCAAGCCTGTTTGGTAACATGGAATGTAATTCAAAATCCACCTGCTCTCTATTTTTAAGAATCAAGGTGTCTCTATCTCCTCCTAAAGGTGGAGTTCACTACTTCAATTACCTCATGTTTATACATATTACAATGTCTGGCATTTGATTACTTTTGATCCTTATTCCTGATGCTCACTGATTCTAGTTTTTAATTGTCTACTGATTATTCCTCTGTAACAAATGTCCACATGAGCATATAAATCACATGCTTGGTGTTGCATTGCCAGGAATCCTGTGTGTGTGTGCGTGTGCGTGTGCGTGTGCGTGTGCGTGTGTGTGTGTGTGTGTGTGTGTGTGTGTGCGTGTGCGTGTGCGTTGTGCGTGCGTGTGCGTGTGTGTGTGTGTGTGTGGTTGCACATGCAGTAGAGAAGAAAGGAATTCTACCTCAGCCAAGTTAAAGACGTAGTGAAATGAAAAATACGTTTTTATGACCACGGATAGAGCATATCCGTGGTCTTTTCAGGTTGTGCGTAGCCTACGCAGCTTGCATAAGAGCCTCCTGCACAGCTGGGACCCGGCAAAACCTACGCTCTACCCTCATTAGTAGCAGCTGGTTTGTCTTCAATTCTCCGTTAGATACTCACTATGGGATATCAGCGCCCCCTGGCGATGCACAGAGCTACATACAATAAACTCCCGGGCCATCTCATTGGCTGTGAAGGGTATGTCACGTGGACGGAAGTCCTAGGGGTATAAAACCCTCATGTGACTGTGGCTCTTCCTCTTTTAGCTTCTCTGCTGCAGATGCAGCACGGCTATTAACACTCGCATGACTGAGGTTTCATTATCCTCCACACTGCCTGAAAAACGATCATTTTGATCCCCAAATCAGGCTATCCTATTGGCCACTGTCTCCCCTCTGTGCTCCAGACTAGTTCACACTTTCTCCCCCAAACAGTGGGGGGTTCCATTGTCTTCTAAAAAGCTGAGAGTTGTGTGGTAAATAATCCGGGGAATACCGTGGGATAACCCTCGATGAAAGGGTATGAACACAGAGTCACAAGATCCGATGGGTATTTTAGTCTTCTAGTCTTTTATTGATCAACTTCAAGAGTATTCACGAAAATGGCGAACTGAGGCGGTCAAAATACAGCAGCCCTGAGATCACACAAGTACACACTTTTTATACAGTAAATTCAAGACACGCGCTAGCTTCGCAGTCCCTCCTCCTCCTCCTTCTCTCAGCCAATCGGGAGCTGATCCGCTCCGGCCGAGCGCACAGCGAGTCTTGCTAGGCTTATCCCCCACATTTGCATGAGGTTAACGGCTGAAAATACAGTTTATGTTCCTATGGCCAAACTATAACCTAAAATGGACTATTCTTTAATAATTCGTGTTCAATATGTCCTGAGCTTTAGAAAGAGTGTAAAAATGCATACCTTTACATATATATACAACAATTTATCAAACAAGGATTTTATGGCCCAACTTCTAAAGTGGTGAGAGGAGGATGGTTTCGTAGTGACTACACTTGGATTCAAAGAACCATTTGCTGGTTAAGTTCCCTTTTAATAAATCAAGATGTTACTAGTCCAATAAAACTGCTATGTAAAGCCTGTATACCATATGTAGAACTTTACCTTCACTTAAGACACTATATTTCTGGGATGTTCTGGCTTAATTTAAATATAGAGAACTTTGTAGACCCTCTTGGCTCTTGTTCCCCAGGGGGTGATGGTAAACCAGATCCCCCTTTTCCTGTCGTATTCGAGAACAAAGCATTACTTTTTGAAGGGTAAACACAAAACTCTTTTGTTAATCAAGTCAAGGGACGGCAATCTTTGTTTTCCCAGGCCCCTCTTCACACCCCAGGAATGTAGGACCAAATGTCCCTTTCATCCCTTTCCTGTTAACTTCACCTGGGACCACAGTGTTAGCATATGGCTTACGATAAATAGTATTCACTATTTAATCATAAATGATCGTCTGCGAGATACGTCATAAACCCCTCTCAAAAGACTCTTTACGTCTTTTGCAAATCAGCGCATGGGCTTGCAGAAATATCTCTCAGGACAGATCATAAAAACCTCGACTTAGAAAACAACCTGCAAATGGTTATTGTACATCGTCCCCTCTTGGCAGTAGAATGGTGGCCTATACAAAGCAATAAAACAAACAAAAATAAAAGAAACAACTTAATATCTCTCAAAATATGTACCTCATTTTAACCTGCATGCCGCCCGGCCTGAGGACAAGTATATAAAAAAACATCAGGAATACATTTATGACATGTGGCCTGCATCAAAGTTCACGCGCATACAGAGGTCTGTATTTTCTTTTTTCGCTTAGACTAACTGAACGCAATTTTCTTCTTGAAAGTCCTTGTGACATGAACAGTCTATACGGCTCGCAACTTGGACCGAGGAGAGAAAGAAAGGTGAAATAGAAAAATGTAGAACCTTAAGGTATGACTGAGATCTCAGAAGGAGGTGGATATGTCGTCTTCAAAAGACAAGTCCAGTACGGTATCTGGGGCCTCGTATTCCCTTCCTGCAAGGTGGTCTCCTACCATATTGCACAGCCTCACATCGGAGTACAGACATATCACTTCCTCTGTCTCCTCCTCATCAGGCTGCTGGGGTGCTGGGGTGAGAACGGCCATTTGTAGGGCTTGTCCATACATGGTTTTGGACAGGCCAACCATCACCAGGTTTCGGATTATTGGGAGACAACAGCATAGGATCAAAACTACCACAACCAAGATCACTAGAATCGTGGTCCCCACAGCCTCAATTATGTCCACTTTTCTATGCCACCCAAGCCGTGGCAGACACATTCTGGTTGTGTGGGGAACATCACTTGTATACTACACTACCCCTGAATTGGACTGGACGTTGTGCCAGGGTACAGGCTGTGCAGAGTCTACTGATTATTCCAGCCGGTGACCTACAGAGCAAGAAGAAGTCGGGTGGAGCCGGGAGGACGCGAAGGGACGACATGAAAGGGGACCAGGTATACTTTGATGCTTTTGGAATTCCTAGAAATATTCCGAAGGAGGCAAGGGCCCAAGATGAATTTGCACTCTACGCCCTGTCGCTTTTCATGCCAAGTGCTGGAATTAATGCAAACGTTGCCTGGATTAACTACATCTATTATAACCAACAGCGTTTCTTAAACTTCACGGTAGAGGCTTTAAGTGCCATCGGCAGACAACTGGCGGCAACCAGTGTAATGACCCTGCAAAACCGACATACAACGCCATAATGTGGTATCTGAAAACCACAGACTTAAAGGTTTCTATTGCTTTTGTAGTTGCCAACAACGCCATATTGCAGATAAGTTTGTTGTCCCAGAGATGAGAATGAATGGTTGTAGAATGAATTTGAGTCATCACTCCAGTAAGTGAGGTTCCTTGGCTTCCAGTTTATTACATAGTACAGAGTTCCACAGCCAGCTCCACAGCCTGTCGGCCGGGACTGGCACACACACACTAAGATGCATTTCGGTACAGTTTATATAACAGAGAGATCTAGAGAAGGTACATGTGGGTGTGTGAGCTTCAAAGGTGAGCCCCCCCACCCGGCACAAACAATAGATCACCCTTCGAGCCCCCTGATTCAATTTGCACCTGTATGAAGCAGGAAAGGGGATGGAGACAGATGCATAGACCTCTGTCTCCCAGCTAAACAACAAAGAGAATGTTAATTGTAACCCCCAACCAGCTCAGACCAAAAGGCACCTCTGAATACACTCTTGTGTCTGACTGTAGGCTACCTGTAGACTTGTGAAGTTAAATAATACTAGCAAATATGTATGTTATGTTATCAAATATACTACATTAGAGGGGTTTATGAAGTATCTCGCAGACGATCATTTATGATTAAATAGTGAATACTATTTATCGTAAGCCATATGCTAACACTGTGGTCCCAGGTGAAGTTAACAGGAAAGGGATGAAAGGGACATTTGGTCCTACATTCCTGGGGTGTGAAGAGGGGCCTGGGAAAACAAAGATTGCCGTCCCTTGACTTGATTAACAAAAGAGTTTTGTGTTTACCCTTCAAAAAGTAATGCTTTGTTCTCGAATACGACAGGAAAAGGGGGATCTGGTTTACCATCACCCCCTGGGGAACAAGAGCCAAGAGGGTCTACAAAGTTCTCTATATTTAAATTAAGCCAGAACATCCCAGAAATATAGTGTCTTAAGTGAAGGTAAAGTTCTACATATGGTATACAGGCTTTACATAGCAGTTTTATTGGACTAGTAACATCTTGATTTATTAAAAGGGAACTTAACCAGCAAATGGTTCTTTGAATCCAAGTGTAGTCACTACGAAACCATCCTCCTCTCACCACTTTAGAAGTTGGGCCATAAAATCCTTGTTTGATAAATTGTTGTATATATATGTAAAGGTATGCATTTTTACACTCTTTCTAAAGCTCAGGACATATTGAACACGAATTATTAAAGAATAGTCCATTTTAGGTTATAGTTTGGCCATAGGAACATAAACTGTATTTTCAGCCGTTAACCTCATGCAAATGTGGGGGATAAGCCTAGCAAGACTCGCTGTGCGCTCGGCCGGAGCGGATCAGCTCCCGATTGGCTGAGAGAAGGAGGAGGAGGAGGGACTGCGAAGCTAGCGCGTGTCTTGAATTTACTGTATAAAAAGTGTGTACTTGTGTGATCTCAGGGCTGCTGTGTTTTGACCGCCTCAGTTCGCCATTTTCGTGAATACTCTTGAAGTTGATCAATAAAAGACTTGAAGACTAAAATACCCATCGGATCTTGTGACTCTGTGTTCATACCCTTTCATCGAGGGTTATCCCACGGTATTCCCCGGATTATTTACCACAGTTGAAAATGGGTTGCCAAATTTTGAGAGAGAAATAAGCAGGCAGGTCTATGAAAGTGTTACTGCATGCGTTGTGCCCTGAGAAAACAGTGAGACATGAAGCAGTAGGCTAGTGTGTATTTCTATCTGTCTCCGATATGTCATCATGATTTGTGATTTGTGTATGTGGGGATCTCATTTTTACTTCCATGCAGTGTTGATTTCGTTAACGAAAACGAAACGAAATATGTTCGTCAACGCACATTTTTCAAAGGACGAAGACGAGACGAGACCACCACCCATATGAATAAACAATAACTGGGACTAAATCATTATGCAATTTGCACACACACACAGAGTCACACCACCGTCAAATGAATGGCAGGAGGATTCAGATTTCAGAGCGAAACAAAATAAAACGGTAAAATGCTTTGCACGGGGCTCGGGAGAAAGAGAAGAGGTGATATGGACACATTTTCGCTACATCGATGTGGAGAACAAAACACAATGCTTGATTTTATCCGAAGGCAAGCAATGTGGGAAAAACACAACAACTTGAAGAGACACAAGCGTTCACCACAAAGAGATCGAGTTATAAGTTAACAAAAGGTTTGGTGGTGGTTGTTTACAATGTAACATTAAACGTGGTGTTGCGTGTTGGCTTAATGTTCCAACAAAAACACTAATCCGACCCCAAAGTGCCCAAACTAATGCTGACGAACTTACGTTAGCTTCTTAGCATGTAGCGATAAACTTACACCTGGTGTTTGCACTTTCTCCATTTACAGCCCGTACATCTACACAAACGTTCAGATTTCAAATATAAAGTGCTTACCTCATGGCCAGGGATGTTACAATTCTATTCGGGTAACCCATAAGTACCCATATTTTCCGTATTGTCCAATAAAAAACATTTGAATCCGATCGGTGGCCATTTTCTCCGTATTTTCTCCATGCTTTCAACTACGTGACCCTATCGGTTGGGAGGTGTAATTGATACACTATAACTCTATGAGAAAATGACCGCCAATCGGATTAAAATGCTTTTTATTGAACAATACAGAAGTTACGGGTACTTATACCCACCCGAAGTAAATTGTAACATCCGTGGCCACGGAATAAAAACTTTATATTTGAAATCAGAATGTTTATGTAGATGTACGGGCTGTAAATGGAGAAAGTGCAAAAAACAGGTTGAAGTTTCGTCATGACTGTCATAATATGACCGTCATGTAATGCTGCTTTAAATTTAGTAGCAGCAAGCGAACTATAGTAACTTGTAAACAACCCAGTGTGCAAACTGTGCACAAAACACGTGGGCAGCTATATTATTATTACCATTATAATGTAATTATATATATATAATTATAATAATAATAATAGAAAGACGTGAAAAACAAGCCCAAAGTCGCTTATAATAAGCAGACATGGCAACATAGACTCGCATAGACTCGCTGCGTATGCTCGTCTACGGGCCGCTCTGCGGGGGGTCTGGAGGTGTCAACTGCTCTTGCCTGAGGGAGAGAGGGGGAGAACAATTTAGCCGAAATATAACGGGATGGTATATATGGTATATATTTCATATTTATAATACGTTTCAGAAGGAAAAAAAAACGGAGATGATTTGAAACAAATATTTAGGAAAAGTCATGAAAGGGGAACTTTCTCAGAGCTTCATGAGAGAAGATAATCCACTTTAAATTCTCAAAATCGGTCATATTGATGGCTTAGTCATGCAAGTGTTAATACGTACTACAGTGGATTAGATTTATTTTGATCAGAAAACCAGCTTTAACCCAAAGCGGAGATACCTGTATCCCCCACGGGCTTTTCTTTTCGTTAATTCTTCTATTAGCACGCTCCCGCGGTTATTCTTCAATCTTTCTATCATCTTAGTTTTCCTCCTCGTTGTTCCAAGCTAGCCCGAACAGGCTAAGTTAGCTGCTAAGCTAGTTAGCTTAGCCCTTTGTTCGGACCGGTGTTAGCCTAGCTTAGCTTAACACAAGATGCTAGCTGTACCACGTTGGAGGCTCGCCTGGCCGCCTGGCTAAAGCGAGACTCTCGCTGGATGGGGCGGTGTACAACTGAGTGGTGAGGCCTCGTATGCAGCCGGCCGAGCGGCCCTTCCCGAGACGCACCATGCAGACGAAACTGGCACGAACAACAACAAGCCAAGATGGTGGCAGACCAGGGCAAACTGGATGTTGACGTCGCGGAATGCTCTCGTGTCCAGTCACGTGACTTTTCTGACTCTCCCGACCAGGCCTTTGGTATCTCAGGCTACTGTTGTTTCACTTAGCGGCTGCCTAGCCTCACTGACAACAACACATAGCAGTGTTGTTTTTAGTGCAGCGCACGGCCAGCCCCGCTAAAAGCAACACTGCGGTGGCCACTACCACCGCTATCCTTCCACGGTCGCCGCGCGTGCGGGTCCGCTGGAAACGTGACGACATCACCGGTCTCTATGGAAACGGATTTCAACGTTTCTTGGCTCGTGGTGAGTTAGCCTTGACTAGCTATGATAGCTGCTATGATAGCATAGCCTCCAGTCAGGCTACTGTTGCTTCACTTCACTCTCAGGGCTGGCCGCCCTCCCTCGCACCTCCTCAAGTCCGGCAGCATCCAGAAAAGGAGGCTCCAGGATGAGGAGAACAACCGCGGACAGGTTCATCGGGCGCCATTGGGACACTTGATGGTTTTTCATAAGACTATGTTAAAACATTTCATGCTGTTTACTGTTTCTGTGCCTACTTTTGTTTCATTTCACATGTTCCAAAGTACATAAGCACATTAGCAGCCCTGTCAGAAGGCTCTATTGAGACACATGGTGGTTTTTCATAAGGTATGTGACAGCATTTCATGCTGTTACACTGTATTCTGTGCCTCCTTTTTGTTTCATTTCACATGTTTCAAAATACATAAGCACATGTTATAAGCCCCTGTTATAAGCCCAAAAGTGCCTATCATGCCTGGTTCACAGCATGGTAGACACTGTTGGGATACCTTCTCTACCTGTCTCAACCCCTGTCAAGGCCAGGGGGGTGTGGGGTCCCAGTCTACAGACGGCCCACATCAACTTCCTGGAGCTGATGACGGTCTTTTCTGACGGTTAGACTTTGCAATGCTCGGTTTCGAGGTTGTCATGTCCTGATCAGAACCAACAACACCACGACCATGTGCTATGTCAACAAGCAGGGAGGCCTGGCCTCTCCAGTGTTGGAAAAGCTAGCTGGCGATCTGACGCTGTGGTGCGACGCGCCACAGCGTCAGATCTTCCACCCCCGCCATCAGGACCTAGACCTGTGGGTCTGGTCCATGAGAGGGCGACTTTGGGCTCGTGTGGCCTTTCCCCCGTCAGTGGTGGCTTTCCAGGCTCAGTTGCGCAGCATCCTCTTTTTCCTGCAAAGCAGGTTAAATCAGGCTGACCTTCTCGACGGTTGAGATGTACCTGGGGGCCTTTTCCACTTGTCACGAGGGTTTTGATGGCAAGACGGTTGGCCAGCATCTGGTGTGTCGTTTCATGGGCGGCGCCAGGCGAGCCAGGCCGGTTAACAGGCCTCTGTTCCCGGCATTGGGTCCTGGCGGTGGTGCTAGATGCACCCTGCCGCCCTCCGTTTGAACTGTGTTGAGACTGTGGATCTGAAGTTCTTTAGTCTCAAAACGGTCCTCTTGGTGGCCCTGTCTACAGCTAAACCGGTCAGTGACATGCACGCGCTCTCAGTAAGTTCGGAGTGCATGAGGTTCTCGGACGGCGACAGGAAGGTTCTGTTTGAACCTAACATGGCGTTCGTTCCCGAGAACGGGGCGGTGACCCATGCCCAAGTCAAGCTGGTAGCTTTCCATCCGCCTCCTTTCGCTTCAGCGAAGGATAGACGGTTGCACTGTCTCTGTCCAGTGAGAGCTTTAAAGTTCTACTGTCAGAGAACAGCGGCCGGCCGATTGACGACTTACAAACTGGGGTTACGTAGGTAACCCCAGTTTGTTTAAATTCAGAGCTAGATACTCACCTAATAAATTAAGTTGATTTCAGAGGCGAGCGTTTAATGTGAAGGCACCTAACTTTGATCAGAGGTGAGCTAACTTTTAGGTTGGAGAAGGACGCAGGCTGTGGATGGATGGTGTCCATGGATTATGATTGTTGAGTGTTATTAAGGTTTCGAGGCCTATCAGGCTCGAAGCCTTATTGCATCTCTTGCCTTTCACTATTCTTCTTCGTTTTTGGCAGTTCTGGCCTAACCGCGTGGTCACTTTTTACGAAACTCGGCAATATGGTAGAGGGCTATGCCAAACGGCGAAGAAGCGAAACTCACAACTATCGGCCAAAGGGTGGCGCTATTTTACTCAATTGACTTTGAACAGGTACAACTCATGCCCTGTTTGACCCACGTCCATGACACTTCGATACACACATGCGTCTCCTCATGCCTAACAACTTTCACACTCTGACTTTTGACCTCTGACCTTTAGATCTCCCACCATTTCCAATTATATGAAAAACAGTAAAAATCTATAGCTTTCTGGGATCTTTGAGCAATCTGCACGAAACATTTTACACATGAACTTTGGACCTATGCCGACAAACGTGAGCAAGCGGATTTTCCATAAGTGAAAACATTAAGCTTTTATGAGCCAATTAATATTGCAGTTTTAAGACAATTATTCGTCTGCCCCTAACACGTTCATGCAGACTCACATTTGTTTGAAACTTTGCAATAATGTAGAGGGTCATTCCAAGTATCACTGAAACCAATCTTACTCCAATTGGTCAAGGGGGGCGCTATAGCAATTTTTTGAAAATGCAAACTTTAAACAGGCAAAAGTCATGCCTCGTTTGGCCGACAGCCATTAAACATGCTTACACATGTGCCTTGACTCATGAGGAACACATCTATCACTTTGTCCAGTAAGCTCCGCCCTTAGATTGTCTGCAATTTTGAGCAGTTTGAAAAACATTTAAACCCAGGATTTCTGAGCAATTTGCGTGAAAGTGTGTCATCTGTGTGAACTCCCTTTTCACCATTTCAGGTCTGTTAGTCCAATGGCTTAATCATCTGCCTTGAAACCATAGGGTCGCCGGTTCGAATCCCACCTCATGCAGACTTCGTCTCAATTGCATTGCACTCAACATGACTGTATCAATGAATAAACGTGCAATTGTTAAATAAAACGCTTATTTGAGAGTAGTTATTTTCAATGTATTACGTACTTCATTCGCCCTTTTGTTTTGTTTTGTTGGATTCTCCTTTCTCACTGTCTGAGGCTGTGGATTGAATAGCTTGATCAGTAGAGTGTGAGCCTCATGTGCCGAAGGTCCCCGGTTTAAACACCACTCATTACAGTTTACATTTAAATTGCATTGTACAAAACATGACCCTGTTAATTCAGACATGTGCAATGTTTAAACAATAACGTGTAATGCTTTTTTGAGAGTAGTTGTTTTTTATGTATGACATACTTTCTTGTGAAAATAGCCGATCTACAATCTCACAACTTTTCAGATAGCAACGTGTTGTGAGCTTGTAGATCAACTATTTTCACTAGTTTCCATTCCGAGGAGACATAAAAAAAACTTTATTGGTAAATGTTTTGTGAACCAGTGATCTACAGTAGTTAGCGAAACAGAGGCTTGGTTCATAACGGACGGAAAAACCTATAGATATCAACAGACACCATCAGGGAGGCCATATCTCTAGCTCAATGAGAAGAGAGGCAGCCTGTGAATCCATAGGTCGCTGGTTCCATTCCTGTCCCCAACAATGTGTTGAAGTGATCATCATTTGGAATTCTTCATTTTACAAATAGTGTTTCTTGAGGTTAGGTCGTTGTTTTACTGAGGTTAAGGTTAGTGAGGGTTGGTATAGAAAAGAGTCATCTAGTCAGCAACCTTCCCCCTATTTAGGGGCGGCCATAGCTGAGTGGTTAGTGAGCCCGCCTAAGGAGCCAGAGGCCCTAGTGGCCGCAAGACCGTAAGGACTTTTGTTGGACCTGTTAACACTTGCATGACTAAGCTATCAATATGACCGATTTTGAGAATTTAAAGTGGATTATCTTCTCTCATGAAGCTCTGAGAAAGTTCCCCTTTCATGACTTTTCCTAAATATTTGTTTCAAATCATCTCCGTTTTTTTTTTCTTCTGAAACGTATTATAAATATGAAATATATACCATATATACCATCCCAACCGTTATATTTCGGCTAAATTGACCGCTCTCCCCCTCTCTCCCCCAGGCAAGAGCAGTTGACACCTCTAGACCCCCCGCAGAGCGGCCCGTAGACGAGCAGACTCCCTACGCAGCAGCGAGTCAATGTTGCCATGTCTGCTTATTATAAGCGACTTTGGGCTTGTTTTTCGCGTCTTTCTATTATTATTAATATTATAATTATATATATAATTACATTATAATGGTAATACTTTTCTACTCCACTACATTTCAGAGGCAAATCTTGTACTTTTACTTCACTACAATTATTTGAAAACTTTAGTTACTAGTTACTTTGCAGATATAAATATATTTTCATACTTGTTTAGATTAGAGCTTCATGCATTTTTATTAGGTATATATTTATATAGAAAGGTCTAACCAGGGACTGGTGTTGCAAATTAGCCTCGGCTATTACCCCATTCATGCCTGTTTTCTCAGGGCGCAACGACGCATGCAGTAACATTTTCATAGACCTGACTTATTTCTCTCGCAAAATTTGGCGACCCATTTTCCACTTTCCCTTTCACTGCAAAGCGGTGGAAAAAGATAGGATCTACAAGCATACAGCTTGTCACGCAGCAACTGTTTTATGCTTGAAGATCAGATATTTTGCGCAGGATTGAGCACATTTGTGGAACATAGCATTGTGTTCACTTGTTGCACTGAGGGAGGAGGAGGATCGAGACGTGTTTGTCAGCGACATGGACAGCTGATAGAATGAGAGCTTTACGCTCAGACAATAATGTGAATATTATTATTATGAATAATAATAATAATATAGATTTGTCACTGGGTTGTTTACAAGTTACTATAGTTCGCTTGCTGCTACTAAATTTAAAGCAGCATTACATCACGGTCATATTATGACAGTCATGATGAAACTTCAACCTGTTTTTTGCACTTTCTCCATTTTCAAATATAAAGTTTTTATTCCGTGGCCACGGATGTTACAATTTACTTCGGGTGGGTATAAGTACCCGTAACTTCTGTATTGTTCAATGAAAAGCATTTTAATCCGATTGGCGGTCATTTTCTCATAGAGTTATAGTGTATCAGAGTGCAATTACACCTCCCAACCGATAGGGTCACGTAGTTGAAAGCATGGAGAAAATACGGAGAAAATGGCCACCGATCGGATTAAAATGTTTTTTATTGGACAATACGGAGAATATGGGTACTTATGGGTTACCCGAATAGAATTGTAACATCCCTGGCCATGAGGTAAGCACTTTATATTTGAAATCTGAACGTTTGTGTAGATGTATGGGGTGTAAATGGAGAAAGTGCAAACCTTTTGTTAACTTATAACTCGATCTCTTTGTGGTGAACGCTTGTGTCTCTTCAAGTTGTTGCGTTTTTCCCACATTGCTTGCCTTCGGATAAAATCAAGCATTGTGTTTTGTTCTCCACATCGATGTAGCGAAAATGTGTCCATATCACCTCTTCTCTTTCTCCCGTGCCCCGTGCAAAGCATTTTACCGTTTTATTTTGTAAAGTTTCGCTCTGAAATCTGAATCCTCCTGCCATTCATTTGACGGTGTGTGGTGTGACTCTGTGTGTGTGTGTGTGTGTGTGTGTGTGTGTGCGTGCGCGGCGTTAACGAAATCAACACTGCATGGAAGTAAAAATGAGATCCCCACATACACAAATCACAAATCATGATGACATATAGGAGACAGATAGAAATACACACTAGCCTACTGCCTACACTTTCATAGACCTGCCTGCTTATTTCTCTCTCAAAATTTGGCAACCCATTTTCAACTCTCAGCTATTTAGAAGACAATGGAACCCCCCACTGTTTGGGGGAGAAAGTGTGAACTAGTCTGGAGAACAGAGGGAGACAGTGGCCAATAGGATAGCCTGATTTGGGGATCAAAATGATCATTTTTCAGGCTTGGTGGAGGAGTATGAAACCTCAGTCATGCGAGTGTTAAAGGAATTATCCTTATCCTTTACACTGTCTACCCGCAAGTCTGTAGGTCCCTGGTTCAAACCCCAATTTAACCAGTCCAAATATAGTTTACTGAACAAAAATCATGACTTTGTTAATTAAAGGTAGGGTAAGTGATTTGCAATTATTCAAATAATTGCAAAATGGGTCTATGTTCTGATAGTGCTCGTTACTATAGAGTGTCCTGTCCATATAAGGAGTCTCCATGTCTCTCCAGCTCTTCATAAAACAGAAAATGCATTTTCGTTTCAGTTTCAGTTTCATTTCCAATTTTATCCAATCAGGATAGAGAACTCAATCAGGATATAGATTAAACAAGTGAAATTGGAAGTGATGACACTAAGAAATGAGCAGGCAAAATTAGAACTGGAACACTATAAAAATGAAGCTTAAAAATGGGTACTTTCTCCTGATTGGATGAGATTTTGACACCTACCGAAAAATGTATTTTCTGTTTATTAAAGAGCTGGAGAGAAGGGGAGACTCCTGTTACTGAACAAACACTCTATAGCAATTACTATCAGAATATAGTGCTTTAACCTTTAAAAAAAAATACTTTTTGTTTTAACCCAAAAATATCACTTACCCTACCTTTAATGCATATTCACTTCTTCTCTATTCTAATGGATTGGATCCACCCCTCTCACCTGCTCTCACTCATCACCAATCACACCTGTCTTCACTCACAACTCATTAGTGGCCTGGTGGCTTTTTCTTTGAAATGATGTTTAGTTTTTCAAATATTTAACTTTAAGCGCCCAATGCCACATTATTGGCCATGGCCATTTAAAGGGTAGCAACATTAACAAACAAATGAGTCTATACCTGTAACAATGCTTTATACACCAGGGAACCAGATTACTCATATGCTGTGTTGCTTTTGCCAGGATTTGATCCCATGACCTTGCGGTTCAGAGTCAAGAGCTCTTCCAATTGAGCTACCAAGACACAAGAAACTTTATACATTGACATTGGATGAACCTGCAACTTTTACACTACAGGCCAGGCCAGCAAATGTGTCGATGAAATGAAATTTGTCCATGAGCAAGACTTAACCCCTAATTGCTCACAGGCCCTCATTGGAAACAAGACTGCAAGGACTTTCATGAACCGACCTGTTTAAGGAATTATCCTTATCCTTTACACTGTCTACCCGCAAGTCTATAGGTCAAGTCTATACATCAAGTGCCCAGGTGCAGTACACCACTGCCGAGCAAGCACAGTCAGGACCTGGACGAATCAGTGACGTCTCGATTGGGGCTAGATCCAGTCAAACCAAGACTAGTCAGATCTGGCCCAGAATATCACCTGATTTCAACCAAAATAATTCCTGACCACGAAAATGATCGTCCTGGATGAATCAGAGAGAGTCCGATCGAGGCCAGATCAAGTCAGATCTGGCCCAGAATATAGCCTTATTTCAACTAACATAAATCCCACAGACAGAATACTTTGCCACTGAAAACTACTCATAATGAAATAGTTGTAATTGGTCAAATCACATATTTTTCAGTCTGTTATTATTGAAAATCTGATAATTTGACAGTCTTACTAGCCTTACTATCAACTAATTGTGTTGATTTACAAGTTGTTGTCATAGGCATAAAACAACATTCTGAAATCGTGAGGACAACACTGCATCTGGTGTCTGCATAGGTGCAGTGGCATAGCCTACCTTCACTTTTCCAGTGGGTTATTTTCGTATCAAAAGGGGCCCGTTTATTATTACAATATTTAATGTATCTGAATGTGTAACTACCCTAACCAGGGGTCATCAACATAAATTATAGTCTATATATTATTTTTTCATGACAATGTAAAAACATACTAAATATTCACAATCTAATCTTTGAATTCAAATTGGTTTGAATAATGATGACATGCTCATTAATATGTTGCAGGAGATTTGTGGTATTGTACAAGGTACTGTACATGATTGCATCAGGTGAGGACAAGACAGTCTAGCTGTCTTACTGTCTTGTCAGTAATGTTTGATAATAGCTAATAGCAACCTGAAAATAGCAAAATGTGTGTTTAATCCTTTTAAGACAATGGATTAATTCATATGTGGTGTGGTCAGACAATTAAACTATGAAAAGATCAAAAATAGATCTGTTCAGAAGGATCCATTTGCACAAAAGCAAAGGAGGGCAGAACTGGACAAGTAAAGCTTGTTGAAAAATATTTTCACCATTGAGAGAAAGTGTTTCAAAGTGTCCAAAAATAACAATATTTAACTATAATAACACTCCACAATCATAAGCAGTGGAAACCCTTGATCCACAGCCTGCGGTCCACAATCACCATCAGACCTCCAGCTTATACATTTGCTCACCTCTGATCAAAGTTAGGAGCCCTTGCATGAACCTAGTTGTGACACTGCATTCTTTAAATCCTGTCATGCCCTTTATCCTTATCTAATCACTCATCATGTACGTACAGTATGATGGTTTTGACTCTGACCTTTCTTTTTCCATTGTTCCACATATCTTACATCACAACTATGCACGGTCTAAGACTTCCTCATCATGATACAAGATTTCTCATCAAGATATCACCGTAATGGAAAGAAACCAGAACTATCGAAGCTACCATTGTTATAGAACTGGTAGAACTTGATCTGCAGCTGACCTCAAGTAACACTGTCCTCCGATAATAACCATAATGACCCGCACCCAAATGGCCCTTTGCTCATGTAATGTGTGATGGAAGCACTAACTGTACTGATGAGAACCAATTATTGAAATCCCAAATACGGAATAGACCACACTCATTGAGTGCCAGAATTATGTTATCCCAGTGCCAGAGATTTTTCAATTTATCTTAGATTTTCAAGTAGTCACAGAATTTTTATCTCCAGTATAATCGATCCACTGATGGGTGCTAATCACTGAGGGTTGCACTGTGTGGTTTCACAAATGTCAACGAGGTCATTGCGACCTTGTTGACATTAATTGTCTGATGTTGAAAATAGCATGTCTGGGCCAAAAATTCATAGTAAAAAAAAAGTGCTTAGGAGCCGAGATACAGCCTTTTTCAGTAATAAGTTAAAGAAGGAGTGAATGGAGCAGCAAATCTTCAGATAATGATATCTTGGGTTCTGAACATAAAAAAAAAAGAATATATATATATATATATATATATATATATATATATTTATAAAAAAAAATTAAACACGTCATTGGCACTTTGCGCCATTGCGGTAAAACATGTGAAACACGTCAATGGCACTCAATGAGTTAATACTTGTCTTAGCCTCTTTGGCAGTCTTAAGGTTTTCTTCAGAATAGGTAACCTCTTTAACGCTGGCATCCACATTTTGGGCATGTCATTATAGGTTAAGTAAATAAATAAATAATTAAAGTAAATTAAGTAAATAAATAAATTAAGTAAATAAATAAATAATTAGAAACATTTCTGAAATATTTTGAAAATACCAGATCTACAATCTCTCAACATGTCATGATGTATTGTGTTGTGAGCTTGTCGATTGGCTTTTAATGGCTTATATTTATTTGTTATTATTCAGTGGTTAATGCAGATATACTATCATTGTAAAATGTCTAGCACATTGGCATAGACAACATGGCACATTAGGAGTTCATTATGTATTTCTGGTAAAAAACAAACAATATTGATCACTTATTTTGTATGTCTGTGGCAAAAATAGAATATCGATGAAAATGTCCATCACAAGCTTGCATGGTGATGACCCCTGACCCTAACATATTGCTGGCTGGCTTACTAACAACATACATGCATGCACACTGATCAACGTGTTTGTGTACTGCACACGTGTGTTGTGTTGCCTAGCCTAGGGTTCTCAAAATTTGGATGACAGTCATAGCCAATTGGAATGAAATCTGCTAACTGAGTGATACATTTTCCTCACATGACTGCGATCCATAGATACTATGTACCAATTTGTGTGACTTTTGAACAATATTTGAAAGGAGGACTAGCAAAAAGTGTATTTGGAAGACAACGTGAAATGGGGAAAATCTAGCCTGGCACAAATATATATTTGGAGTTGCATCATGATCCAAGGCATCCAGAGATTTTGATTGTATGACCTACGGTTCAAGAGTTATTGATGCCTTTGTGTGTTTTTAAACTTAAAACGTATTAGTTGTGTCCTGGGGGAGGGGGGGGGGGTCTCTTAGCATTTCTTTGAATTTGATCATTGTTACCTTTTTCTTGACTTTTTATGCCATGTAGCTCAAGATTTGAAAGAACTGGTGCAGAGTTTCTTCCTTGGCCTACTGAGAGTGTGCATATAGTTTCATGCCGATCAGTCCAACGGTGCCGGAGATTAGCTGTTTACAGACAGACATAACAATGTGTCCTTGCATAGATTGAATTTTCAAAGTTAAGGGGGCAAAATGGAATGAGTCTTTCCCAACAAAACATAGACGAACCTGGACCAGTGAGCCAATGAATGGGGTTTGATCAAGTCCTATCATGTCTAGTTAGATCTGGTCCAGAATATCACCTTATTTCAACTAACATACGTAAATCTTATAGAGAAAATATATGTTTCCACTGAAATCTCCTAGACAGAGAACTAAATCGTTGTAATGGTCAAATCACGTATTTTAAAATCCTGGCCTGTTTTTATTCAAAGTCGGATTATGTGTGACATGTGTGACACAATAAAATAATTTGCACAGATGTAGGCAACAAGCTGATTTCATTGGAAGATTTTGTGGACATTCAGGACTAAGATATCACATCAGATATGGATATGGGGATGATCTTTGATCTACATTTACATCATTTACAGGACGTCGTCACCATGACAATCAATGTATGACGCCTTTTTACGGCAGTTTGGGCGATCAAAATGTTGTTTACAATGTCTTTCAGTGATGTTCAGAACTAGGCCAAATCATGGCCGATATGGGGATGATCTTGACGTCATCACTAGGACATAGTATGGACGGCTTTTTAGTGACCTAAAACAGCCTGATATACGGCCAGTTTGGGTGATTATAAAGTTGTTTAGATGACGTCTTGGAAATGACGTAAAAATCAAGACGTCATGATGACGCCATGATGACTCAATGATGACTCAATGATGACGTCCTCCGGTGACGTTCAGTACTAGGCCAGATCACAGCCGATATGGGGATGATCTTGAAGTCATCACCAGGACATCATATGGACGGCTTGTCAGTGACCTATAATGGTGGCTAGAGGAAGTCCATTTCCCAGCATGCACTGGGGCACCAAGGACTGTATTGTTCTTATTTGTGTAATTATTTGAATATGGGAATGAGTATTTGGGTTATGTTATGGGTCATTGCGTTTAGTGTTTTGTTGTGGTTTTATTTGGTGATTTATGTTTTTATATGTAAATTTGTTAGTAAAACCATGAGTTTAAATGTCTGTTCGTTTAGTCAGTGCCTCTCCCCTTTTCGCATTAATGTATAGCATGTGTTGATATGGGAATGTTGAAGTTGGTTGATCCAATAGAGAGTTGTCATGGCTCCTATTAGTAGGGGGTACTAAGCACAAAAAATGGCCAAATCGTTACGCGGCGGATAAAAGCATGAAATTTGATACAGATGTCCCTTGGGTCATCCTAAAACATCCTAGAAGGGGTGCCCAAAAAAATCTTAAACAGGAAGTGACTTATGGACATAATTCAAAATGGCCACCTAAACTGTTGACCGTTGACTCAAAAGACACCAAAAGAATCTCCAAAAAGCATAAAATTTGGCACATATGTCCCTTGGGTCATCCTAAGACATCCTAGAAGGGGTGCCCAAAGGAATCTGAAACAGGAAGTGAGTTATTGACTAAATTGAAAATGGCCGCCTAGTGTTGTCGATTGACTCAAAAGACAACTAAAGAATCTCATAAAAGCATACAATTTGGCACACATGTCTTTTTGGTCATCCTAAGACATCCTAGAAGGGGTGCCCAAATAAATCTTAAGCAGGAACTGAGTTATTGACAAAATTGAAAATGGCCGCCTACAGTGTTATCTATTGACTCAAAAGACAACTAAAGAATCTCATAAAAGCATACAATTTGGCATACATGTCCCTTGGGTCATCCCAAGACATCCCAGAAGGGGTGCCCAAAAAAATCTTAAACAGGAAGTGAGTCATTGACAAAATTGAAAATGACCGCCTACAGTGTTGTCGATTGACTCAAAAGACAACTAAAGAATCTCATAATGGCATACATGTCCCTTGGGTCATCCTAAGACATCCTAGAAGGGGTGCCTGAAATTATCTGAAACAGGAAGTGAGTTATTGACTAAATTGAAAATGGCTGTGTACAGTCTTGACAGATGATGCAAAAGACACTCATAAAAAATAATCTCATAAAAGCATGAAATTTGGTACAAATGTCCCTTGGGTGATCTGAATGCATCCTAAGGGGTGCCAAAAAAAGTTTGAATAGTCTCTCAATGGAAAACACTCCTCCCACACGGGCTGCACTGCTACAATATTCAAATCGAGCAGCCAATCTAGCATTTGGTCCAGAAGCCTGAAAGCTATGCAATCTCTACCATCTCCTGACAAATAAATTAAAGTCGCTGATTCGTGGACACCTTTATGGACACTCTTGCCAGAGGCTGCTTAAGTTTGTAGAGAACTCAAGTGTGGCTGCAAAGCTGAGCCCTTCTGTTCGAGAAAGTGTAGATGCCGGGATGCTGGGTTACCTTGCAGAGCATTATGCCAATGTGCTGGTAATTGCGAAATGGCACACATGAATACATGTAGTTACTAAACACTAATCACAAAAAAACAGTAATGATCAAGAAGAAAATACATGAGAAGATAGAGTGTAAAACAAGCAAGAAGATGTAGAGTGCAAAATAAATAAGATGCAGAGAGTAAAATAAGAATATGCAGAGTAAGATAAGATGCAGAGTAAAATAAATGAGAATATGCAGAGAGTTAGATAAATAAAGAAGATTCAAAGAGTACAATAAAAAAATTATGCAGAAAGTAAAATAAATAAGTGATGTAGAAATGAAAACAGAAGGTAGACTACAAAATACGGCAAGTTATGCACTGCATAACCTGTCGTATTGAGTCTGCATAATATGCAGACTGCCATGGTCAACTGTTTAAACAGCCATTTAGAATTTCTTCAACATGGTCCCTTCCTAAAAAGTTTAATAAACAAGCAAACAAATAAATAACCCCTTCTAGGATATATTAAGAAGCACTCAATGTACGTACCAAATTATACACTTTTATGACGTCCCCTTATGTTTTCTTTTGTGTCAACTGCTTTTAGGTGGTCACTTCCTGTTTAAAACCTTTTTGGGCACCCCTTGTAGGATGCGTTCAGATCACCCAAGGGACATTTGTACCACATTTCATGCTTTTATGAGATTCTGTAGGTATCTTGCATCATCTTTCAACACTGTAGGCGGCCATTTTCAATTTAGTCAATAACTCACTTCCTGTTTCAGATTATTTTTGGCACCCCTTCTATGATGTGTTAGGATGACCCAAGAGACATATGTGCCAAATTGTATACTTTTTGGAGATTCTATAGGCTTTTTGAGTCAATCGCCAACACTGTAGGCGGCCATTTTCAATTTAGTCAATAACTCACTTCCTGTTGAAGACTTTTTTGGGCACCCCTTCTAGGATGTCTTAGGATGACCCAAGGGACATGTGTGACACATTTTATACTTTTTGGAGATTCTTTAGTTGTCTTTTGAGTCAATCGACAACACTAGGCGGCCATTTTCAATTTGGTCAATAACTCACTTCCTGTTTCAGATTTTTTTGGGCTCCCCTTCTAGGATGTCTTAGGATGACCCAAAGGACATGTGTGCCACATTTTATGCTTTTTGGAGATTATTTTGGTGTCTTTTGAGTCAACGGTCAACAGTTTAGGTGGCCATTTTGGATTTTGTCCATAACTCACTTCCTGTTTAAGATTTTTTTGGGCACCCCTTCTAGGATGTTTTAGGATGACCCAAGGGACATCTGTATCAAATTTCATGCTTTTATCCGCCGCGTAACGATTTTTCACTTAGTACCCCCTACTATATAGGGAACCCTACTTCAGGCCTAAACAATACATTGCTCTTCGACACTATGCTGCATGCAATCAAATCAATATCAGCCAGTGTCTTGTATAAATGAACATGACGACTTGACACAAAGTCAGGTAACGTTGTGGTGACGTTCAGAAATAGGCCAGTCACAACCGAAAGTGTTGCTTAAATGACGTAATGTACAGGAAGTAATTTAAGCGACTTTTTAATCACCCAAACTGGATGTCTGTTTTAGGTCACTAAAAAGCTGTCCATACGATGTCCTGATGATAACGTTCAAATCATTCCCATATCGGTCATGATCTGGCCTTGTCCTGAACGTCACCGAACAACGTCATCATGACGTTCAGGACAAGGCCAGATCACAGCCGATATCGGATGATTTTGACGTAATTTCTAGGACGTCATCTAAGTGGCTTTTTCATCACCCACACGGGCCGTAATAGCGGCTGTTTGAGGTCACAACAAAGCCGTAAGATGTCCTGGTGATGACGTCCAAATCATCCCTACATGGGACGTGATCTGGCCTAGTTGTGAACGTCACTGAAAGACGTCATGATTACGTGTTGAGCGGGACGTCATCTAAGCGGCTTTTTCATCACCCACACTGGCCGTAGGCTAATAAGCGGCTGTTTGAGGTCACAACAAAGCCGTCCATAAGATGTCCTGGTGATGACGTCCAAATCATCCCTACATGGGACGTGATCTGGCCTAGTTGTGAATGTTCACTTTTATAGCAAATCGCATCTTTCTGCTTTGTGCAGAGTTAAGCTACGGTTACTAAACCCAAATGAAAGGGTAGAGAGAGGAGTGAGTCTAAGGCATTACTCGAACCAAATGTCTTTTAAGGTGGTTTATTTACTAATCACACATACAACACATTTAAAAGGGTTAGGTAATAAACCTGGTAAGAGAGAAAATAAGCACAGAACATTCACAGTATTAAGATATGACTTCATCCCATTATGAACACATCAGACATACAATCATTTACAATGTTTTACTCACTATTGACTTCCCACTCTCTTCCAGATGATCAATGGGTCACTCAAGAACCCATATTCGAGGGACAACCCATGGCATAGTTACTTATTAGAATCTGAAAGTCTGTTCCAAGACCTTCCTAATTTATAAACTTCTCACACAAGGCCCGCCTTTAGCAACAGGAAGTTCTGATTACCCACAAAGCCTTGTGTTTTAGTACTGTTTCCTGTTACCAGAGCAGCAGACAAGCTCCTCTGCCATCTGTTCAGTCACCTATTTTCCCAGTCTTCCACACAAAGGCCTTTTGTCTTATCTAGAACCCCACCCCCGCCGGTATGCAAGCTCTCCTTTGAGGCTAGTAGCACAGCAGGGGTCTGCTTTGGTATGCAAACGTCCCCCTAGACCCAACTTAACCCTCCAAGACCCGCAGTTGTAATATTACAACATTTGTATTTTATCAAAAACATGGTATAAATCATTTGTTTTCCTGTTATTCTTTCACCTAAACATCATCATTGGATCCTATTGTTTAGTCTTGCAATGTCATTGGCCGGGATATTTGCATATAAATACCCCCCACAGAGGCAGGAAAAGTCACAACTTGAAAATCCTTGAAGGAAGAACAATCTCTTTTTCACTGGACAGGATTTCGCACAAAAAAGTAAGTAAAATGTCTGCAATAATTTTTTTGGTGATCATTAGAATGTCTAGAACATGTACATATGATATTATTGGGAAAGATATCCCCCAAATGTAAATTAGAGCATGCTTTATACTTGTTGTTTTTTTACAACTCTGGGTCATAGTGGTAGCAAATAGCAATGCCACCTGTTCACCTGGCTAAGTGGAGTCTTATAGTTTTCACAATACATTTATACAATTATGTGTATTTTCCCCACATTGCATTACTATATATATATATATATACCACAAATAACCACAAACATTACCAAAATGTTTTGCTAAAACATTATAGGCAATGAAATGTTATAACTTATAAGCTAAAGCAGTATATTTGTCTTCGAGTACAATTGGTTAAAACATACAAATTGGTATGTGTGTGTGTGTGTGTGTGTGTGTGTGTGTGTGTGTGTGTGTGTGTGTGTGTGTGTATGTATGTATGTATGTATGTATGTATGTATGTATGTATGTATATATATATATATATATATATATATATATATATATATATACCAATTTGTATATTGTAACCAATTGTACTCGAAGACAAATATACTGCATCATTAGCTTATAACATGTCATTGCCTATAATGTTTTAGCAAAACATTTTGGTAATGTTTGTGGTTAGCAATCAGTGTATGGTAATTGTTCATATGGGAGTCGCCCAGTTAAGAATCTCTCATCATTGTTCATGTGATGGGTGTTGGGATTGCCCACTTACAGTCATCCCCAATCCCTTTGTTAGGCTAAGCATCATCATTCATCACTGATGGTGCTAAGTACCATCATCACTGATGCCACTTGTGAGGATAAGCAAAGTACAATAGGTTGGCCAGACAGTATTGTGTGACTTGTGAAATATGTACCTGCAGTGAGATGTGCTAGTACTAATGTACTAATGGTATTTCTTTATTTTCATTTCAGAATGCCACAAGCAAGGAGAGAGCCTCGCTTCACTGCAAGGGATGTGTTGGATATTGTAATGAATGGAGAGAGTGATGTGGACATCGACTTTACTGAAACTGATGAAGAGTCGGATGAAGAGGCCTGTGGAGAGGAGTCCAAAGAAAACCATCCACCCAGTGAACCCAGTGAACCCACTGACCCACTGCCCCCCCCCCAACCGGCCAAACACGCCAAACCCAGTGAAAGATATCAGTGGCAGAAGAAGACCTTCATCAGCCCTAATACAGACTTTTCTGGTCCACCTTTGACTGAAGATGTGAGTTCACTCCACACGCAAGTGATTGTAAATGGTGTTCAAATAGATGGATGAGAGGGGGTGCCCGTTTCATTTTGAGCAGGTGTGAATTGGTCTTCGGTGGAGGGCTGTTTGCATCACATTGTGACCAGTGTATATTGTAATTAGGTTTCTTTAGTACATTCATTGTACTGTTTTTCATTTTGTTCTTTTAATAAAATCAAAATTCTTAAAAATATGGCTTATTGATGTTATTATTCATAATGTACTGTTCTGAGGCCCAATATTATTCATAATGTATACTGTTCTGAGGCCAAATGATAAACCATAACCATATAAATGAACCCTTAAGTTGTTTTAGTGAAGTATATAGACATTTGCCATGCTATTCTGACAGTGAGTAAAATGGCCTATAGGAAATTCTGCTACCCGTTAGACCCACTGTTGTAATATTACAACATTTCAATAAAACCTTACGAAAACTATTTTTTTTTAAAAACATTATATTTTCCTCTCCAAAGTACTCCTAAAACACCATCTGAAAGGTTGACAATTTTTTTTTGTAAGTAGAAATATATCCGGGTCTTGCAGGGTTAAGCAGCATATCTTGTAGGAACAGTAGGAATGATTAAAAGCACATTACTGTAGCACCAATAATAATACACAGTTATCTTTCATAATCATGGATTATTCCACAGTGAACGTCACTGAAAGACGTCATGATTACGTGTTGAGCGGGACGTCATCTAAACGGCTTTTTCATCACCCACACTAGCCGTAGGCTAATAAGCGGCTGTTTGAGGTCACAACAAAGCCGTCCATAAGATGTCCTGGTGATGACGTCCAAATCATCCCTGCATGGGCCGTGATCTAGTCGTGAACGTCACTGAAAGACGTCATGATGAAGTCCTTTGGTGACGTTCTGGACTAGGCCAGATCACAGCCCATATGGGGATGATTTTGACGTGTTGAGCGGGACGACATCTAAACGGCTTTTTCATCACCCACACTGGCCGCAAAAGATGAAAGTCGTCAGTGAAAGACGTCATGATGGCGTGTTGAGCGGAACGTCATCTAAACGGCTTTCTCATCACCCAAAATGACTGTCAAACAAAAAAAGGCCATATGATGTCCTGGTGATGACGTCCTGGAAATGACGTAAAGATCATCCCTATGGGCTGTGATCTGGCCTAGTCCTGAACGTCACCGGGGGACGTCATCATAACGTCATTATGACGTCATTGTGCTTGCTGGGTGGGTTTAGGCATAGTTTTACTGAGGTTACGTTTAGGAATACCAGGTGAATACCATCGGATTTGCCCCGGGGCGACTGTGTTTTGAGGCGAGCGTTTTGGTATTCCCCAGAAGTAGTCGAATCAGTTTGTTTTGGGAGGTCTGAAGCTTAGTTTTTAGTGACATTGGCCCCGATTCATAATGAGGGTCGTAAATATGGGGTAAATAAAGTTCGTAAAGGCCGGTCGTATTTTGGTAGTCACAAACGGACGTGCAATTCCCAAAGGGGTTCGTATATCACAGAGACGTGCGTACAACCAGTGCGTATGACCAGGTGTGATGATTTACTCTGGAAGGCTGCGTCCAACAGCATCCAACTGTAACGTCACCGTGCTGAACCGTGCTAAACAGCGTTGCCATGTCCGCTTATTATAAGCGAATTTGGGCTTATTTTTCTGTAAAGTTGCTTGTAAATATTGGTAGCTGTGGGGTGCGGTTTTTTGGGCTTGTTTCTAAAGTGTAGTTGGTTATTTGGGCTTGCTTCACAATTGTTCAATTGTTTTAACAGGTGGTTCTCAAATATTTTTATGTCATGGACCCCCAAGTTAATATGTATGCTAATTTATCCCTATAAGCCCCATCTGAACATGTTTTGTGCCAGCTGGAGGCAGATTTGTGTTGTTAGAATGTTTAAAAAATCTTCCAAATATTCCACATTTTATTACAAGATTTTTTTTTTAAATAGCAGATCTACAAGCTCACAACGGTTTAATTACAGTGCTTATAATGGCCTAAGTGCCAGTTGCTTCTTTTGGGCTTGTTTTCCTAGACCTGGTTGCTTATTTCTCTCACAACATCTGGCAACGCTGATGAAAGTTTGAAGTTCAACTCCGCCTCGTCCAAAGCTAACAGATGCGGTGTCGCATCGCCTTGACAACGTACTGTTCTGTCTGGAAGCGGATCACATAATAAATGCTTTCATGTGTAATGAGAATAAAGAAGTTTACAAGGTTTAACCCCATTACCAAATAAAAGGCTAATAAAACGTGGAAAGGATATTATATAAGCGAGCCTTTTCTAATCGCACCTTTACCGAGGTACAAAGATGATGTTGAAAATAAATCCAGGGCATACGTGAACGCTTCTATCCGATTATGGACCGGAGCTTATTGATTAAATTAGTTAATTTTGGATATCACTGTCCTATGTCGGAATGGGGAATGGATCATCTTCTGGACACAGCTTTCATCCACTTTAGTTTCCTCATCAGATGGTAATATTTATTAGGCTGTTGTGTGTGGCGTTCATGTGATCAATATACAGTAGCCTACAGTCGGCTTTACAAATTAATACCGCGGCACGGACACTGATGCAAGTCAGTCCCTCCGCAGTTTCATTAAGGCATCATAGCCTATTTTCATTATTACGTGACACACGCTGAGATGACCCGCTGGCAAACACAGCTCTAAATGCAACTCATAGCCTAGAAAATAAATAAAAAGCGGTGGAATCTACATCATGTCTATATTATGCATAGGCTACAAGCAATACATCGTTTGACATTTATTTTTTATTTTTTATATATATGTGTTGACAAATGTTGGGCACATATATATTTTATTTGAAGTTTGCCACTGTTGTAATTGATTTTGGCATGAAGAATAAAGCATTCTAAAGACATACGCACATTTCAGCCCTGGTAAGACAGCCTCGGGGCTGACCTGAGAACGTACGCACCTGACGCACAAAACACAGAACAAAAAACTTTTATGAATCCGACTGCAGGTGTAGGATTTGTCCTAAATGCCGGTACGTACAAAATATGGTCGTAAATCCCTTTATGAATCCGGGCCAATGAGATGTTGGAGAACCAAGAGGTGCAAACATAGTAAAAGTGGCATTGAATGAGGGCTCCGATAAGAGCACTTTTGTTGACAAAAGAGAAATTCTGCCCAAAAATTGTGTTATTTGATTGACTTTTTTGATCACTTTTATGCAATTATTAATTACGGGGCCAGAGCTCTCAGCTCTGGACCTGTTTTAATGTTCCCCTCTTTTTTCTTCTCCCACTTTTGGCATACGCTTTTTACGAAACTTGGCCATATGGTAGATGGTCATGAAAAACTATCAAGAAATAATTCTCACAATCTTTCGTCAAAAGGTGGCGCTATAGCACTCAATTGAAAATGCCAACTTTGAACAGGTACAACTCATGCCCTGTTTGACCTACAGCCATAAAACTTCAATACACACATGCGTCTACTCATGATGAACAACTTTAACCCTCTGACTTTTGACCTCTGACCTTTAGATCTCCCACCATTTTGAATTATATGAAAAACAGTTAAAACCTATCTCCTCCTGGGATTTTTGAGTAATCTGCACGAAACGTTTTACACATGAACTTTGGACCTATGCCGACAAACTGATGCAAAAGATTTTCCATAAGTGAAAAAATTAAGCTTTAATGAGCCAATGAATATTGCAGTTTTATGACAATTATTCATCTGCCCCTAACACATACATGCAGACTCACATTTCTTTGAAACTTTGCGTTAATGTTGAGGGTCATTCCAAATATTACTGAAACCAATCTTACTCCAATTGGTCAAAGGGGGGCGCTATAGCGATTTTTTGAAAGTGCAAACTTTAAACAGGCAAAAGTCATGCCTCGTTTGGCCGACAGCCATTAAACCTGCTTACACATGTGCCTTGACTCATGAGGAACACATGTATCACGTTGACCAGTAAGCTCCCCCCTTAGATTGTCCGCAATTTTGAGCAGTTTGAAAAACACTTAAACCCAGGATTTTCCAGCTATTTGCGTGAAACTGTATCATCTGAGCGATCTCCTTTTTCACAGGTTTTTGTCTGTTGGTCCAATGGCTTCTCCCTTAAACGCGTGCCTCACAACCTGAAGGTTGCCAGTTCAAGCCTCACATGATGCAGACTCATTTAAGTTAAATTGCAAAAAACATGACTGTATCAATGAATACATATGCAAACGGTAAAGATAACATGAAATGCTTATTTGAGAGTATGTTTTTTCAATGTATGACGTACTTCATTGTGAAAATAGCCGATCTACAATCTCACAACTTTTCAGATAGCAACGTTTTGTGAGCTTGTAGATCGGCTGCTTTCACTGGTTTCGGTTTCGAGGAGACATACAATTTCTCTATTGGTAAATGGTTTGTGAACGAGTGATCTTAGTGTTAGTGAAACAGGGGCTTGGTTCATGACAGAAGGCAAAAGTGTATGATCTTCAACAGACAACTTCAGCCTGGATGAAGCTATAGCACTACTTGTAGTGTCTCATTCTGTGAGTCCGAAGGTTGAGAGTTTGATTCCTGTCAATGGCAATAGGTTTAGCTGTCTGTTTCTCTCACTCTGTCTGTCTATCTGGCTCTGTCTGTAGGTGGGTCATTCCACTTTTCAATTGCATCGCACAAAACATGACTGCATCAAATAATGCATGTGCATTTTTTTAAGACATTACAATCTAATATTTAATTCAGACACTGTGAAACCACATGTTGCTTTTCACTTGGCAGGATGTAAAATGTCATCTCTCTCTCTCTCTCTCTCTCTCTCTCTCTCTCTCTCTCTCTCTCTCTCTCTCTCTCTCTCTCTCTCTCTCTCTCTCTCTCTCTCTCTCTCTCTCTCTCTCTCTCTCTCTCTCTCTCTCTCTCTCTCTCTCTCTCTCTCTCTCTCTCTCTCTCTCTCTCTCTCTCTCTCTCTCTCTCTCTCTCTCTCTCATTCACCAGGTCAGGTCTGTTGGTCCAATGGCTTCTCGCTTATGTGTGTGCCTTAGAACCTCAAGGTTGCCAGTTCAAGCCCCACTTGATGCAGACTTCATTTAAGTTGCATTGCACACAACATGATTGTGTCAATTAATGCAAGTGCAATTGTTAAAGATAACCTGAAATGCTTATTTGAGAGTATGTCTTTTCAATGTTGACATAGTTCATTCTGAAAATAGCCGATCTACAATCTCAAAACTTTTCAGATAGCAACGTGTTTCTGAGCTTGTAGATCGGCTGCTTTCACTGGTTCACTTTTATCTTCAACAGACAACCTCAGCCTGTACAAAGCTATAGCACTGTAGGTAGTGTTGCAGCTTGTCAATCCGAAGGTTCAGGGTTCGATTCCTGTTAATGGCAATAGGTTGAGATGTCAATTCCGCTTCCATCTCTCTTCAATCTATTATGTTTCCAAGTCTTTCTCTCTCTCTTCAATCTATTCCGTTTCCATGTCTCTCTCGCTCTCTCCCTTCAATCTATTCCGTTTCCATGTCTCTCTCTCTCTTCAATCTATTCCGTTTCCATGTCTCTCTCTCTCTTCAATCTATTCCGTTTCCATGTCTCTCTCTCTCTCTCTCTCTCTCTCTCTCTCTCTCTCTCTCTCTCTCTCTCTCTCTCTCTCTCTCTCTCTCTCTCTCTCTCTCTCTCTCTCTCTCTCTCTCTCATTCACCAGGTCAGGTCTGTTGGTCCAATGGCTTCTCGCTTAAGTGTGTGCCTTAGAACCTCAAGGTTGCCAGTTCAAGCCCCACTTGATGCAGACTTCATTTAAGTTGCATTGCACACAACATGATTGTGTCAATTAATGCAAGTGCAATTGTTAAAGATAACCTGAAATGCTTATTTGAGAGTATGTCTTTTCAATGTATGACATAGTTCATTCTGAAAATAGCCGATCTACAATCTCAAAACTTTTCAGATAGCAACGTGTTTCTGAGCTTGTAGATCGGCTGCTTTCACTGGTTCACCAGCCTGTACAAAGCTATAGCACTATAGGTAGTGTTGCAGCTTGTCAATCCGAAGGTTCAGGGTTCGATTCCTGTTAATGGCAATAGGTTGAGATGTCAATTCCGCTTCCATCTCTCTTCAATCTATTATGTTTCCAAGTCTCTCTCTCTCTCTTCAATCTATTCCGTTTCCATGTCTCTCTCGCTCTCTCCCTCTCTCCCCTTCAATCTATTCCGTTTCCATGTCTCTCTCTCTCTTCAATCTATTCCGTTTCCATGTCTCTCTCTCTCTTCAATCTATTCCGTTTCCATCTCTCTCTCTCTCTCTCTCTCTCTCTCTCTCTCTCTCTCTCTCTCTCTCTCTCTCTCTCTCTCTCTCTCTCTCTCTCTCTCTCTCTCTCTCTCTCTCTCTCTCTCTCTCTCATATTCACCAGGTCAGGTCTGTTGGTCCAATGGCTTCTCGCTTAAGTGTGTGCCTTAGAACCTCAAGGTTGCCAGTTCAAGCCCCACTTGATGCAGACTTCATTTAAGTTGCATTGCACACAACATGATTGTGTCAATTAATGCAAGTGCAATTGTTAAAGATAACCTGAAATGCTTATTTGAGAGTATGTCTTTTCAATGTATGACATAGTTCATTCTGAAAATAGCCGATCTACAATCTCAAAACTTTTCAGATAGCAACGTGTTTCTGAGCTTGTAGATCGGCTGCTTTCACTGGTTCACTTTTATCTTCAACAGACAACCTCAGCCTGTACAAAGCTATAGCACTATAGGTAGTGTTGCAGCTTGTCAATCCGAAGGTTCAGGGTTCGATTCCTGTTAATGGCAATAGGTTGAGATGTCAATTCCGCTTCCATCTCTCTTCAATCTATTATGTTTCCAAGTCTCTCTCTCTCTCTTCAATCTATTCCGTTTCCATGTCTCTCTCCCTCTCTCCCTTCAATCTATTCCGTTTCCATGTCTCTCTCTCTCTTCAATCTATTCCGTTTCCATGTCTCTCTCTCTCTTCAATCTATTCCGTTTCCATCTCTCTCTCTCTCTCTCTCTCTCTCTCTCTCTCTCTCTCTCTCTCTCTCTCTCTCTCTCTCTCTCTCTCTCTCTCTCTCTCTCTCTCTCTCTCTCTCTCTCTCATTCACCAGGTCAGGTCTGTTGGTCCAATGGCTTCTCGCTTAAGTGTGTGCCTTAGAACCTCAAGGTTGCCAGTTCAAGCCCCACTTGATGCAGACTTCATTTAAGTTGCATTGCACACAACATGATTGTGTCAATTAATGCAAGTGCAATTGTTAAAGATAACCTGAAATGCTTATTTGAGAGTATGTCTTTTCAATGCATGACATAGTTCATTCTGAAAATAGCCGATCTACAATCTCAAAACTTTTCAGATAGCAACGTGTTTCTGAGCTTGTAGATCGGCTGCTTTCACTGGTTCACTTTTATCTTCAACAGACAACCTCAGCCTGTACAAAGCTATAGCACTATAGGTAGTGTTGCAGCTTGTCAATCCGAAGGTTCAGGGTTCGATTCCTGTTAATGGCAATAGGTTGAGATGTCAATTCCGCTTCCATCTCTCTTCAATCTATTATGTTTCCAAGTCTCTCTCTCTCTCTTCAATCTATTCCGTTTCCATGTCTCTCTCGCTCTCCTCACCCTCTCTCCCTTCAATCTATTCCGTTTCCATGTCTCTCTCTCTCTTCAATCTATTCCGTTTCCATGTCTCTCTCTCTCTTCACTCTATTCCGTTTCCATCTCTCTCTCTCTCTCTCTCTCTCTCTCTCTTCTCTCTCTCTCTCTCTCTCTCTCTCTCTCTCTCTCTCTCTCTCTCTCTCTCTCTCTCTCATATTCACCAGGTCAGGTCTGTTGGTCCAATGGCTTCTCGCTTAAGTGTGTGCCTTAGAACCTCAAGGTTGCCAGTTCAAGCCCCACTTGATGCAGACTTCATTTAAGTTGCATTGCACACAACATGATTGTGTCAATTAATGCAAGTGCAATTGTTAAAGATAACCTGAAATGCTTATTTGAGAGTATGTCTTTTCAATGTATGACATAGTTCATTCTGAAAATAGCCGATCTACAATCTCAAAACTTTTCAGATAGCAACGTGTTTCTGAGCTTGTAGATCGGCTGCTTTCACTGGTTCACTTTATCTTCAACAGACAACTCTCAGCCTGTACAAAGCTATAGCACTATAGGTAGTGTTGCAGCTTGTCAATCCGAAGGTTCAGGGTTCGATTCCTGTTAATGGCAATAGGTTGAGATGTCAATTCCGCTTCCATCTCTCTTCAATCTATTATGTTTCCAAGTCTCTCTCTCTCTCTTCAATCTATTCCGTTTCCATGTCTCTCTCGCTCTCTCCCTCTCTCCCTTCAATCTATTCCGTTTCCATGTCTCTCTCTCTCTTCAATCTATTCCGTTTCCATGTCTCTCTCTCTCTTCAATCTATTCCGTTTCCATCTCTCTCTCTCTCTCTCTCTCTCTCTCTCTCTCTCTCTCTCTCTCTCTCTCTCTCTCTCTCTCTCTCTCTCATTCACCAGGTCAGGTCGGTTGGTCCAATGGCTTCTCGCTTAAGTGTGTGCCTTAGAACCTCAAGGTTGCCAGTTCAAGCCCCACTTGATGCAGACTTCATTTAAGTTGCATTGCACACAACATGATTGTGTCAATTAATGCAAGTGCAATTGTTAAAGATAACCTGAAATGCTTATTTGAGAGTATGTCTTTTCAATGTATGACATAGTTCATTCTGAAATAGCCGATCTACAATCTCAAAACTTTTCAGATAGCAACGTGTTTCTGAGCTTGTAGATCGGCTGCTTTCACTGGTTCACTTTTATCTTCAACAGACAACCTCAGCCTGTACAAAGCTATAGCACTATAGGTAGTGTTGCAGCTTGTCAATCAGAAGGTTCAGGGGTTCGATTCCTGTTAATGGCAATAGGTTGAGATGTCAATTCCGCTTCCATCTCTCTTCAATCTATTTGTTTCCAAGTGTCTCTCTCTCTCTTCAATCTATTCCGTTTCCATGTCTCTCTCGCTCTCTCCCTCTCTCCCTTCAATCTATTCCGTTTCCATGTCTCTCTCTCTCTTCAATCTATTCCGTTTCCATGTCTCTCTCTCTCTTCAATCTATTCCGTTTCCATGTCTCTCTCATCTCTCTCTCTCTC